>NW_007726254.1:163173-164697 GCF_000696425.1 Galeopterus variegatus
TGGCACATTGGAAAGAGACCTCTGCTCCCAGCTCTGTCACTGGCCACTTATCTCATCTTGGGGAAGTCTCTAGGGCTTGATTTCCCAAATGCCAGGTGAGGGAGTTAGACTAGATGGGCTCTGTAGTGGACTGAATGTTCCCCCGAACTCACTGAAGCTTGAATTATGTTCCCCAAGTTTTATGTATTAAAAACTTGGCTCCCACTGTGACTATTGGGAGGGTGGGAAATCCTATGATGGTAATTGAAAGGTGGGGCCTTGGGGAGGTGATTAGATTGTAGGACCGTGCCGTAGTGATTGGATTAATAATGGTGGTCAGGGGCGTGGTTCTGAGGATTTTAAAAAGAGAGTGAATGAGGAGGTTACTCTGTGCTCTCTCTGCTCCGCCATTTTCGCAGTGTGATATCATGCCATCACTGTTGCCACCACCAAGGCCTTCATCAGCTGTGTTCCCTGGGCTTTGGACTTCCCGGCCTCAGAAACTGTAAGCAATAAATTTTGTTTTCTTTATAAAATACCCAGTTCTGTGGATTTTGTTATAAACAGCAGAAACGAACTAATACAGCTCCCAGCTCTGTCATTGACCACTTATATATATCATCTTGGGGAAGTCTCTGGACATTGGTTTCCCAAATGCAAGGTGAGGGAGTTAGACTAGATGGGCTCTTACAGCTCTCACATGATAAGATCTTTAGGAAAGGCCTGGATGGTAGAAGGGAGGAAAGGGATTCCAGGGGAAGAGAAAAGCATGTCTCAACTTGGATTGGGATTGTTGCTGGTAGGGTGGGTAGCAGGATTCAAATTTCTGCCAGGTTTCCAAGGTTTCCAGTGATGGGAACCCTTCTCTGAGACTGAACCACATGAGCCAGAAAGCTGCTTTCCTTTGAAGAGCCTCTGATCCCTAAGGTAACGGGATGGAAGCTCACAATGGCCAACAGCTTTCCAGCCCACAACACAGTGCTGGAGGGCCAATCCCAACCCAAACCACCAGCCTTACATAGAAAATGAGATCCAGTTACCACTGTCCCCTATAAATATGTCTGTAAAATATTTATCCAGCAATAAAAGATCTGACAAGGCAATTTGAGTGTAATTGTTTTTGGCAGTTGGAAATATTTCAATTAACACTCTATAAAAACCACACTACAATAAATGCAAAACAGGCCAATGAAATCAGCTTCAGCCCTGGCTTCCCAACCACGGCAAAGGAGATTGAATGTCAGGCTGCCACTTTGGGCCCTTGGTCTTCCAGAAGGAGATGCTTGAGACAGACAGCCCGAATTCCTGAAAAGCTTTTGATGGTTCCTCCCAGAAGCCGTCAAACCACAGAAGAAGAAAGCCCAGACTCCCTCCCCTGGCCCTCAGAACTTCATCATCTGGCCCCAGGCCTCCACTCCGGCCTGCTCTCCCACTCCCTGCATCCGAGGACTCTGAGGTGCAGTCCAGTGAAGCTGCTCACAGTCCCTGAGCCTGGCCTGCTCTCCCACTCCCTGCATCCGAGGACTCTGGGGTGCAGTCCAGTGA
>NW_007726254.1:165629-167072 GCF_000696425.1 Galeopterus variegatus
TGAAGCTGCTCACAGTGCCTGAGCCTGGCCTGTGCTTTCCCACCTCGCTGCTTCCACTATCACTGCCTAACAACCCCTATCCGACCAGCCTCTGCTGGTCCTTTACCTAACTCCTCCTGACAGGTTACCACCTCTCTCCTACCTCCCTCTACTCTTCCTTTCCTCACTTTGAACAAAGCTCTCCTCCACCTTCCATCATCACCGTAAGTACTGGCGGTTGCGAGATTAAGGAACAAATATGTCTTCAAGTAGACACTCTACTGTCTCTGGGTTTTGGTTTAGTATGGAAAGAAACATAACACTGCGGTACACATGGGAGGCAGCTTGGCAGTTCTAGCAAGGGAGGCCCACCATTCTTATGCTATTGATCAAAGAAGGTTCTCTTCTCTTGGATAGGTCATTCTATTTGGCCAAGGGAGGCGTCTAATGTAGAAGTGAGGCAGAAAGGGGAAACCCACCCAACCTGCCATAGCGGACAACTTAATGCTGGTGATCAATGGGATAACAAATGTCCCAGCCTGAACTCCTTCACAGTAGGGCATTTTTCTATTCTCAATGTCACAAATTTCAGTGTGAGCACCCTGAGGGCAGGATCTGTGTCTTATTCATCTTTGCACCACTAGCACAGAGCCTAGCACTTGGATGGAGTTCACTCGCCCTTATAAAGGTCACCGATAACAACTCAGCTGCCTAGTAGTCACTTCTTAGTTCTCTTAGAGGACCTGACATTGCCGAGGGCTTCCTCCCTCTTTCTTGAAACTTCTTCTCCACCTTTGTTGCCATGTTCATGATCTCTCCAATGGCTCCTTCTCAATATCCTTATCCCCACCCAGGAATATATATATATGCTCGACCCTCTGGTCTTCTCATTCCACACACTCTCCTCCCTCTTTCTTGAAACTTCTTCTCCACCTTTGTTGCCATGTTCATGATCTCTCCAGTGGCTCCTTCTCAATATCCTTATCCCCACCCAGGAATATATATATATGCTCGACCCTCTGGNTGGCTCCTTCTCAATATCCTTATCCCCACCCAGGAATATATATATATGCTCGACCCTCTGGTCTTCTCATTCCACACACTCTCCTTGGGTGCTCTTTTCCCCATGCATAGATTCACGTTCCACCTTACGATAAAACTCAAATCTATTTCTGTAGTTTAGACTTCCTAGAACCTCCTTAGTATCTTCAAAACTAACCTCATTATGTTTCTTTTTCACCCCAAACTGCCCCCTCCTCCATCCATTTAGTCAGCCAGGTTGGAAATTGGTATCCATCAGAGATGCCTGCCTTTCTTCACTCTCTCATTAGCATTATATTTCAAAGTCTAACAATTTTATATCATTAATGTGTTTCATAACTATCCTCTCCATTTACACCTCCTTTAATTCAGGCCCTTACTATCTTCTCCCTAACTACATTTAGTCTCCCTGACTCCAGTTTC
>NW_007726254.1:167303-168866 GCF_000696425.1 Galeopterus variegatus
CCCCATCCCATCAGCCATGAGATGAAGCCCAAACTCCTTAACATAACATCCACCTCATCTCCTACTCTTTTTCTCCCACAGCCATACTCAGTCACTTACAATTCTCCCTAAGCTCATGTAGGAAAGAGCCATGTAAGCAGGGAGAATGAACCTGTGTGCTTAGCGGTCAGTTATGCTCCCTGAACCTTGGGCAGGTGAAAGTGACTGCCCTAGGAGGGACTGCCCCCATAAAATGTCTCCTCTCTTTCTCCATAGCCACAGGATTTCTTTCCTGAACCATCTGAGCTCACTGCTCTATGCCAAGCAAGATGCTACCAACTACCAACAATGATATCTGGCCAACACCCTTCAGTCTGGCCAGCCTGTGCATGGGTCTCCCTACCCCATAAAGATGCTGCCTCTGTGGGCCTGTAACCACCTTGTTCTTCTAGCACAGTCCTGGATCACCGCCTTGGCTCAGCATACTTTTAGATGATCTTCAGGTTAACATCCCTCCTAGCCTCAGCCTTTAGACTGTCCCCTTCCATGAGCAGCCCTTGGTGCAGCCCCACTTAGTCTGTCCTGGAACACTTGAGGAAGCCAAAGGCTAAAGAGTAGGTCCCAAAAAAGTCTGGAAAGTCGTGGAGAGGAGCCGAGAGAGAATAAGATAGCTGACAAGAGACATTCTCATGTACAGCCATAACACACCAAGAACAGAAGTTTGAAGTCTATCAGCCCAGCACAATCTGCAGAAGGTATAGGGGAAAGGAGGGGGAAGGTGGGGAGCAGTTGATAACCATCACCAACCCTAGATGCAATCTAGCTCGTGCTCACTCATAGCCAGGGACTGTGGTAGGCACTGCACAGTCATTATACCCATTTCTCACAGCTTCCCTGCAAAGTGGGGAAAACTGTTCTCATTTTAAAGACAAGGATACTAAGAATTATCCAGATCAAATGATATGGTCAGTGGGAGGGTGCTTCAAAAACAAAAATTCTGGTCAATGTGAGAGATGATTGTCATTACCACCTGCTGGGCAATTACCTGCACTTAGATATGTTTTGATTCATGACCCACTGAACAGTGTAAGCAATCTATTTTTCCCTGAGCATATTTTAGGGGTAAATAAGGAGATAAAANGAACAGTGTAAGCAATCTATTTTTCCCTGAGCATATTTTAGGGGTAAATAAGGAGATAAAATATTCTTAAGCTGTTATCTACCATGAGCACATAACATTTAAAAATGAGCGTGTGATGGTAGCCCAAGTGTGGGCTTCGAAGTTTACCATACCTGGATTTGAGTCCCCCCTCTGCTACCTGCTAGTTCTATGACTGTAGGCAAGTTACTTGTCTTTGCTGAACCTCAGTATTCTTGTCTTTAAAATAGGCATCATAACGATACCCTCTCAGACAATCATAGACTTGTTATGAGGATTAAATAAGTCGATGCACATAAAGTGCGAGTGGGGTACCTGGCCAGAGTTCATGCCCAATAAATGATGGATGGCAGCATTACATTCCCATTTATAGACACTGCTCTGCCCTCAGCCAGTCAGGATCTGTGTGGCCCTTTGCCTACTAG
>NW_007726254.1:170737-171769 GCF_000696425.1 Galeopterus variegatus
GGCCGGCCCGCAGTTTTAATATTTTAAACATGAATGTGTGTTACTTTTATAATCTAAAATGTGAATTAAGAACTTAAAAATCAACAAAGTACAGTGAAAGAGGTTTTTCTTTCTTATTAATGCAGTGTTAGAACAGTGCTAGGAATGCAGGAAAAGGGGATACAAGTCCAGCCCCATTCCTGCCTGGAAGCCCAGGAAGGCAGAAGCTAACTCTGTGGGACCCTTCCCATGTAAGGCTGCAGAAGGCAAGGCAGCATAGGGTTTAAAAGTTGGAGCTGTAAGGTAAGCCTTGGCTGGATTCCTGGCTCTCCCATGAACTACCTGTGAGACCTTGAGCAAAGTATTTAGACTCTAATCCTCATTCTCTCATCTATATGTTGGAGAAAAATGTTAGTGACCACCACATAGAATTGCTGTGAGGATAAAATAAAGTAATGCATGAAGAGCACCAACTAGGAGCCCAGCACACAGTAAGCCCTCAAGTACTAGTGGCAATGTAAACACTGTGGTCATCATTTTATTATTTCATTGCAGTCTGCCAATAAGGCAATTGAGTCACATTCTGAGGGCGTATAATAAATACTTGAAAAGTGTGTTGTTAGGTCCCAAGAACTCTATCAGAAAGGAGCATGTCAATCTCAGGGTGACCCGGCAGAGGGATGTCAATAAAAATAGTTTCCATTTATGTAGTATCTTTCAGTTTGCTAAGCATTTTTGAGAACATCTCATTTGAACTTTATAACAATCTTTTGTGGATGGGTGTTAAATTTTGTCATGTTTTTCCTGAATCTATTAAGGTATCATCCATGATTTTTCTCCTTCATTCTGTAAACATGATGAAATACTTTGATTTTTTTTTTTCCTTTTTGTCTTTTTTCATGACTGGTAACGGGATCGCAACCCTTGGTGTCGCGCCCATACCGCGACCGGCAACAGAATCGCAACCCTTGGTGTTGCACCCGCACCGCGCTCAACCAGTGAGCGGACCGGTCTCTATATGGGATCCGAACCCTCGGCGGGAGCGCTGCCGCA
>NW_007726254.1:172441-175059 GCF_000696425.1 Galeopterus variegatus
GACACCGAGGGTTGCGGTCCCGTTGCCGGTCCCCGGTCCGGTGCGGGGGCAACACTGAGGGTTGCGATCCGTTGCCGGACACGGAAAAAGACAAAAGAAAAAAAAAATGAGTTCAGAATTGTTCCCTTATCCTCTATTTTCTGAAAGACTGTATAATTGGTATTATTTATTCCTTACATATTTGATACAATTTATCAGTGAAAGCATTTGTACCGGGAGTTTCTTTGTGGAAAGGTTTTTAATTATGAATTCAATTTCTTTAATTGGTATGAGGTATTTTCCATTTCTTCTCATGTCAGTTAAGGTAAATTGTATTTTTTAAGAAATTCATCCATTTCATCTAAGCTGATGAATTCACTGGAATAAAATTGTTGATAATATTCCCCTATGATCCTTTTTAATGTCTGTAGGATCGGTAGGATATCTCATTTTTCATTCCTAATATTGGCTATTGTGCTTTCTTTTTATCTTGATAAACCTTGCTAGGTTTTATCAATTTTAGTAATCCTCTCAAAGAACCAATTTCTGGCTCTGTTACTTTTCTCTATTGTTTTTCTTGTTACTCTGAAACAATAAAATAAATGAATAAGTGCCAGCCTGTGGCTCACTTGGGAGAGTGTGGTGCTGACAACACCTAGTCAAGGGTTAAGATCCCCTTACCGGTCATCTTCTAAAAAAAATTTTAAATAAATAAATAAAATTGAATCAATGAAACAAAATTGCTTCTACTACTTTGGATTTAATTTGCTTATCTTTTTCTATATTCTTAAGGTAGAAACTCAGAACATTGATCTTAAGTATTTCTTCTTTTCTAATATAGCATTTAAAGTTATACATTTCCATTAAGCACAATCTGATATGCTATATTTTCATTACCATTCAATTAAAAATATTTTCCAATTTTCCTTGTGATTTTTTGACCCATGGGTTATTTAGAAGGGTGTTCTCTAATTTCTAAATATTTGGAGATTTTTTAAGGTATTAATTCTATTTTGCTCAAACTATTCCTAGTATGCTGAGGTTCTTTTTTGTCATGGATGGATGTTGAATTTAAACTGAATTAAACTCTATAACATTTGGATCTTTTTTTTTTAAAAGATGACCGGTAAGGGGATCTTAACCCTTGACTTGGTGTTGTCAGCACCACGCTCTCTCTAGTGAGCTAACCGGCCATCCCTATGTGGGATCCGAACCCGTGGCCCTTGGTGTTATCAGCACCGCACTCTCCCGAGTGAGCCACAGGCCGGCCCCTGAATCTTTTGAAACATATTAAGACTTATTTTATATGCCAGTATGTGGTTGGTCTTTGAGAACATTCTACAGTTCTTGGGTGTAATTTTCATATGCAGTTCTTGAGTGTAGTGTTCTATAAATGTTAATTAGGTCAAGTTAGTTAACAGCATTGTTCAGATCCTCTATGCTTCTTAATTACTGAGAGAGAGTGTTAAAATTTTTAACTATCATAGGGGATATTTCTATTTCTCCCCCTAGTTCTGTCAGTTTTGATTCATATATCTTGAAGTTCTAGTAATGAATGCATACCTTTTGTGATTTTTATATTTCCTCTTAAATTGTCCCTTTGTCATTATGAAATGTTCCTATTTATCTCTGGAAATACTTCTTGTCTTGAAGCCTACTTTGTCTGATAATGATAGCCACACAGATTTCTTTATGCTTGCATTTGCATGGTGTATTTTTCCCATTCTTTTATTTTCAACCTATGTGCTTGTGTTTAAACTATGTCTTTTATAGGCAATATATAGTTGGGTCTTGCTTGTTTTCCCCCTAGCCTGATAAACTCTACCTCTTAATTGGAGGTATTGGTATGGTTGTCTTTACTATGCTGCTCTTCATTTTCTATCTTTTCCCCATTTTCTTTTGTTCCTCTGTTCATCTTCTGCCTTTTTTTGTGTTAATTGAATTTTTTACTATTCCATTTTATTTTCTCTATTGGCTTTCTAACTGTGCTATTTTGTACTTTGTGTGTGTGTGTGTACTGTAAGGTTTATAATATACATCCTAAATTTACCATAATCTGCTAGGAATAAGTACCATGTTACTTCATACTTCACAATATAATAACCTTACAACATCATAATTCCATTCACCACCACTATCCCATTCTTTGCCCTATTATAGTCACATATTTTATTTCTATAAGCCCCACCTGACAATAATTTTTTCCAGAAGATGGAAAGATATCCCATACTCTTGGATTGGAAGAATTAACATAGTGAAAATGTCCATACTACCCAAAGTGATATACACGTTCAATGCAATCCCCATCAAAATTCCAATGACATTTTTCTCAGAAATGGAAAGAACTATCCAGACATTTATATGGAATAACAAAAGACCACGCATAGCCAAAGCAACACTGAGCAAAAAAAATAAAGCTGGAGGCATAACACTACCTGACTTTAGTCTATACTACAAAGCTATAATAACCAAAACAGTATGGTACTGGCATAAATACAGACACAATGGTCAATGGAATAGAATAGAGAATCCAGAAATCAACCCACAAACCTACAGCCATCTGATCTTTGACAAAGGCACTGAGCCTATACACTGGGGAAGAGTCTGCCTCTTAAGCAAATGGTGCTAGGAGAACTGGA
>NW_007726254.1:175370-192739 GCF_000696425.1 Galeopterus variegatus
TCCAGTTCTCCTAGCACCATTTGCTTAAGAGGCAGACTCTTCCCCAGTGTATAGGCTCAGTGCCTTTGTCAAAGATCAGATGGCTGTAGGTTTGTGGGTTGATTTCTGGATTCTCTATTCTATTCCATTGACCATTGTGTCTGTATTTATGCCAGTACCATACTGTTTTGGTTATTATAGCTTTGTAGTATAGACTAAAGTCAGGTAGTGTTATGCCTCCAGCTTTATTTTTTTTGCTCAGTGTTGCTTTGGCTATGCGTGGTCTTTTGTTATTCCATATAAATGTCTGGATAGTTCTTTCCATTTCTGAGAAAAAAATAAGAGAAAAAATAAAATAAAATAAAAAACTGAAAAAAAAAATAAAAGCACTTTGGACTTGTTAAAAAAATCCAGGCTAATCAAAAATAAATCTCAAGGGGCCGGCCCGGTGGCGCACTGGATAGTGCGCCCCTTGGGAAGCGCGGCGGCGCTCCCGCCCGAGGGTTCAGATCCCACATACGGACCGGTTCCCGCTCACTGGCTGAGCGAGGCGCGGGAGCAACGCCGAGGGTTGCGATCCCGTTGCTGGTCCCCGGTCCGGTACGGGGGCAACACTGAGGGTTGCAATCCGTTGCCGGACACGGAAAAAGACAAAAGACAAAAAAAATTTAAAAAATTAAAAAAATAAAAAAATAAAATAAATCTCAAAAACATGTCAAATAATAAAGAAGTTATAGAGAAAAATATAGACTATATTATATAACTTATTTAATTTTTAAAACATATAAATCTATGCACTACTTATGAATACATGCATATGGAAATATGTACAGCATAGCGGTTACCTCTGAGGGTGGTGCACAGTGGAATCTGAGAAGCTTTAAGAAGTGACTTCAACTGTACCTATAACATTTTATTTGGTATGTATAATGGATGTTTGCAATATTGTTCTCTGTATGCTTTATATATTTCATGATTTAAAAAATGAACAAAGATTCAGAGTGTTTTGCAAATAGTATGCCAACACTAATACAAAAATCTGGCAAAGGATATAGACTACCATAATGCCTAAAAGAAAAGTTCACAAAAAGGAAAAAAATAAGAATGATGAAAAAAAGGGCAGGTTAAGAATGAAGAAAAACTGAATTTCATTATCTTTACCCTCTATAGGTTTCATCAATTCCTAAGCATCTTAGACTAGATTCACCCAAAAATTAAAGCATAAAACAAGACCTTGTGTGCAATTATTTCATTTTTATGAAATAAACAAGGGTACTGAAAAGGTGGGACTGAAAAGAAAGGAACAGAAAATGTGAAAGCTAATTCCAGGGTATGTTAAGGACCAATCACCTGTAGTGGGTTAGAAATCTTGATTTTCCTTTGATCTTAGAATAGGATTTTTAGGTAATGCATGCATGGGGCTATAGCCCTTGAGTAGGGGACAATAGTCCACAGATAAGTTTGGCAAAAGCCATCTAATCAATTCTAATCACTGTTTAGGGATGGGACTGTGCACTTTGACTATTTTAGTTTGCTGGTTTGATTCCAGCTCAAAGGACTATTGACTAACCTACTGATTGTTCTTAGGATATGCTAAGGAAACTGCTTGAATGCTGTTTAAATATGCTAAGGAAATCGCTGTAGGAAGTATGTGGAAAAGAAAATGTTTGCTAAGGACAAGTTGTTTGTTGGTGGATCGACTTAGCTTTTTACAAATTGCATTCTGGAATGTCACATTGCTAATTT
Organism: Galeopterus variegatus; assembly: GCF_000696425.1. NCBI lineage: Eukaryota > Metazoa > Chordata > Mammalia > Dermoptera > Cynocephalidae > Galeopterus > Galeopterus variegatus. Next base: position 177,096 of record NW_007726254.1, read on the forward strand.
ACTGCTGTTACTAGTTTTACACTGCATGTTTTTATGTCCTTATTTGATGATCGAATCAACTGATTTTTCTTGTGAAACTTCCTTGTCTTGTCAATAAAAAGAAAGGTGGATTTTTTTTTTTTTTTTTGTCTTTTGTCTTTTTCCGTGTCCGGCAACGGATCGCAACCNGTTCACAAAAAGGAAAAAAATAAGAATGATGAAAAAAAGGGCAGGTTAAGAATGAAGAAAAACTGAATTTCATTATCTTTACCCTCTATAGGTTTCATCAATTCCTAAGCATCTTAGACTAGATTCACCCAAAAATTAAAGCATAAAACAAGACCTTGTGTGCAATTATTTCATTTTTATGAAATAAACAAGGGTACTGAAAAGGTGGGACTGAAAAGAAAGGAACAGAAAATGTGAAAGCTAATTCCAGGGTATGTTAAGGACCAATCACCTGTAGTGGGTTAGAAATCTTGATTTTCCTTTGATCTTAGAATAGGATTTTTAGGTAATGCATGCATGGGGCTATAGCCCTTGAGTAGGGGACAATAGTCCACAGATAAGTTTGGCAAAAGCCATCTAATCAATTCTAATCACTGTTTAGGGATGGGACTGTGCACTTTGACTATTTTAGTTTGCTGGTTTGATTCCAGCTCAAAGGACTATTGACTAACCTACTGATTGTTCTTAGGATATGCTAAGGAAACTGCTTGAATGCTGTTTAAATATGCTAAGGAAATCGCTGTAGGAAGTATGTGGAAAAGAAAATGTTTGCTAAGGACAAGTTGTTTGTTGGTGGATCGACTTAGCTTTTTACAAATTGCATTCTGGAATGTCACATTGCTAATTTACTGCTGTTACTAGTTTTACACTGCATGTTTTTATGTCCTTATTTGATGATCGAATCAACTGATTTTTCTTGTGAAACTTCCTTGTCTTGTCAATAAAAAGAAAGGTGGATTTTTTTTTTTTTTTTTGTCTTTTGTCTTTTTCCGTGTCCGGCAACGGATCGCAACCCTCAGTGTTGCCCCCGTACCGGACCGGGGACCGGCAACGGGATCGCAACCCTCGGCATTGCTCCCGCGCCTCGCTCAGCCAGTGAGCGGGAACCGGTCTGCATGTGGGATCCGAACCCTCCGGCAGGAGCGCCGCCGTGCTTCCCAAGCGGCGCACTATCCAGTGTGCCACCAGGCCGGCCCAGAAAGGTGGATTTTGAATCGGGGCTTCTCCCCTGGTGGGCGGCAGTCCCTCCAGGCCTTATTCATGTTTAAAAAAAAAAAAAAAAAAGTTTAACTAAAATATAAGTGCATTAGAATCTGCCAGGCCCATAAAGGGCAGGAAGAGTAGAGAACATTTGGGCATTCCAAGCAGAGGGAGCAAAATCATTAATAAAGACACAGAGGCATGGAACGAGGTGTCTGTGCAAGAATCAGCAGATTATTTTATCCATTTATACTCCATTTGTCCCCAGACAAGATTTGAGGCTAAATACATGACACATTGAAAAAATAAAAATGAGGGCCGGCCCGTGGCTCACTCGGGAGAGTGCGGTGCTGATAACACCAAGGCCACAGGTTCGGATCCTATATAGGGATGGCCGGTTTGCTCACTGGGTGAGCGTGGTGCTGACAACACCAAGCCAAGGGTTGAGATCCCCTTACTGGTCATCTTTTAAAAAAAAGAAAAAAGAAAAATGAGAAAATGCATGTGAGGTAAAAATAAAAGTAGAAAAATAAGCTTAACACCAAGTAGGGTCCCTGTATTAGTCCTTTTTGTGTTGCTATAACAGAATACTTGAGACTGGGTGATTTATAAAGAAAAATGAAATTTATTGCTCACAGTTTCTGAGGCTAGGAAGTCCAAAGTCCATCTGGTGGTGGTGACAGTGACTCAGGGATATCACATTGCAAGATGGTGGAAGCAGGGAGAGCAGAGAGACAGAAAGACAGACTCTCCTCTTCTTTTAAAGCGCTCAGAACCATGCCCCGACCATAATTTTTAATCCATTCACTACTGCACAGTTCTACAATCCAATCACCTCTTTAAGGCTCCACCTTTCAATTACCATAATAGGACTTCCCACCCTCTTAACAGTGACAGTGGGGGCTAAGTTTTATTTTTCTTTTTTAAAGATGACCAGTAAGGGGATCTTAACCCTTGACTTGGTGTTGTCAGCACCACGCTCAGCCAGTGAGCTAACTGGCCATCCCTATATAGGATCCGAACCCATGGCCTTGGTGTTATCAGCACCACACTCTCCCAAGTGAGCCACGGGCCGGCCCGGGGCTAAGTTTTTAATACATAAAACTTGGGAGACATTTCAAGCCTCAGTGAGTTTGGGGGGAACATAATTCAATCCACTGCAGTCCCTACATAATTAACAAGATTAGGCTGCTTTGACTAGGATGAAGGAGACATGAACTGTTCTTCTGCAGGTCTGGAAAGAAAGGTTAGTGTTCAGAGTATTGTAGTACATACCCTTCCATCATTCATTTATTCACGCAACAGCTAATTCATTCAGTCATTATTCATTCATTCAGTATATAATAAGCATCTACTATGTGCCAGGTGCTAGGATGACAGCTGAAGAAAAACCAGGGTTGAGTTGGTTTCCACTCCCAGGGTTCTCAGATCTAGGAGCTGAGATAAATGGAGTCCATAAGCCCACCAAACAATCCTGAGTCCAGTGACTCCATGAGTAGGACAAAGTGTGGTGAGACTCAAAGCAGTGAAACCAAAGTTTGATCCATAGCTTTGTCCTTTGCTTGTGCTCCTCCATACAACGGTCGGTGCTCAGCGACTGGGAAGATTGAACTCCATACAAATTCCTAACCAGCAGAAAACAATTTCATGTGGCTCGCTCACAGCTGGAACCAGAGAATTAACATCACTCTAGCATCAGCTCTCAGGCTGCAAAGCCCAGCAATAAGCACGAGAGCCCTCTGCCATTTTTATTCAAGTACCTAGCATGGACTGAGTACTAAGAATGTCCTAGACTCCACAGTACACAGGGGAGAAGACCGAGTTCTGGCCTCAAATGCCCACAGCTGTTTTGTAATTTGATAATTGTGCATGACAAACCTCAGGTCATAACTCTGAACATAATATGACTGTAATCATAACAAAATGGAACAGCTATTGGCAAAATTTGTTTTCTCGTTATCACTTCCAGAAGGAATTCCATAACACTAGGGGAAGAGAAGAGAAAACTCTCTCAACCCCCGCCACTAAACCTCAAAATTATCCTCACCCGCATCCATCTTTTCTCCTCTTCTGTTACAAAGTGTTCCTCCTTCTGTTCACAACTGATCCAGTCCCATCTTCTCAGAGACTTTGCTATAGTCATTATTTATTATTTCTCCATTATCTTCAACTCCATTCTCTATCTAGGGTCCTGCACCTCAGAATTTAATAAATTCAAGTCTTACTTTCATCTTTTAAAAAAATCCTTGCCTATATGGTTTTTATGCCTTCTTAGCTCAGTTCAGTCTAGCTTTTACCTCTGAAATTGTTCCTTTTAAGGTCCCCAGTGACTTCCTATTTATTAAATCCAATAGCCATGTCTTATTACTTAACTTCATTGACACCTTAGCAGTATGCAACATAGCTGGCCACAGACTTTCACTAAAACACACTCTTCCTTTGGCTTATGGAACATCGTTTATCCTTGTTGTCTTCTTACTTCTCTGGTTACTCCTTCTTATTCTCCATTTTGTACTCTTCCTCCTGTCCAAACCATAAATACTGGTGTTCCTCCCAGAAGTCTTTCCTGAGTTCCCCAGAATCAGTGTTAGGATCCCCTGCCACATGCTTCCATAGCACCCTATGTTATTTCCCCCGCATTCCACCATTCATTCAACAACCATTCCCTGAGAGCTTTTGATGTGACATCCACTGTGTCTGGAGCTGAGAATACAGATGTAAGAAAAAATATTCACAAGCCCTACTCTCAAGGAGCTTACAGTCTAATGGGAGAGACATACAGGAGTCAAATAATTACACAAATAAGTGAATCACAAACTGTGATGCGTGCTATAGAAGAAAGGAACACAGAACAATGAGATTATATAATAGAGAAACCTTACCCCTATCTTCAAGGACAGGGCAGGGGGCAGTGGGATGGGTTTTGGGAATTGATGTTTGGGCTAAAATCTCAGGAGTGAGCACACACCTGAGGGAGGGTATGAAGAGTGTTCCAGAAAGAGGGGACAACACATAGAACTGAAGCATAGCAATGATGAGGGAAGAGTGGTACAAGTTAAGGCTTAGAGACCCAGGCAGGCCTCAGGTGATACAGGCCCCTGAAGGGTTATGTAAAAATTAGGTCCCTATCCTGAGAGCAATGGGAAGTCACTGAAGGGTTCTGAGTCAGAGATGGCATAATCAGATTGACAGTCTGAAAAGATCTTGATTGCAGTATAGAGAATGGGCTGGAAAGGGCATGGGTGGATGAGGGAAAGACCAGTTATGAGAGCTTTTCGAGCTCTCTGGGTGAGAGATAGTCATGGGTTGGGCTGGGGAGATGGCAGTGAAGTAGTGAATATGAAAAAAGTGGTTTGATTTGAGATATATTTAGGAGGTAAAGGGGTAAAAGTTCATATCTAAGGCTTGAGGAAGATAGGTGTAAGAATGACACAGTAAGATATCTGTGGACATAAAGAAACACATCAACTTTTCATGGATTCTGCTTACCTTGTCTCCTTTATTCTGTGGATCCCAGGCCCTATCACCAGACTCAAAATGTCTGAATCACCCTAGACTCTTGGCTTTGCACAGAATCCTTCCCACTTGCCCATACCCTAGTCTAGATCAATATTTCTAGAAGTCTTGTCACAGAGGGGCCTTGTGAGAGATCACAAAATGATCCAAAATGCAAGTCTTTTCTTTGGCTTTTACAGGAGAATGATGCAAAATTCCAGACTTCAATTTTTTTTTTTTTTATGGTGACCAACTGAGTTATAAAGAGGTACTAAAATTTGTTAGTCATAAACTAAAATTAGCTTTTAACTGGAGTTCACAGAAGACACTAATTTGGTTTTCTACTAGGAAGTTTGGCTGCCAGGCAAGTTTGGCAACACTGCAAAGCTCTTCCTGCACATGTACACATGAAGCCAGTTGGCATTCTTGAAATTTTCAGGAAGGACACTTTGTTATTGGGGCATTACCAGTTATGTTTGAGCTGGTCATGGTTTATGGTGCCTGACATTCATGCATTTTAATTACAAATTATAACTCATGGAGCTCCATCATGACCAATTCAATACACCATGGGTTATTTGATTAACTCTGTGGGGTAGACGGATGCACCTCTCTGACCTTATCTCCTGCCACTTTCCCCCTCCCTTCCTTGCTGATCCAAAAGTTGTGTAGTGGGTTCCCATCTCAGTGATTTTACACTTGCTATGCCATCTGTCTGGAATGCTTCTCTCCCAGATATCACATAGCTAACTCTCATTTCCTTCAGGTCTTTGCTCACATCTCACCTCTGTGAGGACTTCCTTGACCACCCTATTTAAATTATAATCTTCTGATCCTTCCTGAACTTCTTAGTCCACTTCCTTGATTTATTTTTCTCCTTAGTACCTATTATTTTAGTTATTTGTTTATTGACAATTTACCTCCAACTAAAAGATAAGCTCCATGAGAGCAGGGATTTTTGTTTGTTTTATTTCCTGTTATATCATCAATACCTAGAACAGTATCTGGCATGGATTAGGTACTCAATAAATAATTATTGAATGAGAATGAATATTTATATCATAAGAATTTTTTAACTCTTAGTTTCCAACACCTATCTCTTAAGGCATAGATACATGTGGTTCAAATTTGAATCATTCATAACCCTACTGCCAAAGCAGATACAAACATAAATCTGGAAAAACATGCTATCATTCCCCACTAGTCTCCCATCCCAGGCTCAACCCTCTCTTAAGGCATAGATACATGTGGTTCAAATTTGAATCATTCATAACCCTACTGCCAAAGCAGATATAAACATAAATCTGGAAAAACATGCTATCATTCCCCACTAGTCTCCCATCCCAGGCTCAACCCTTCCTATCCTTCAAACACATTCAGATGAAGATTTCAAAGAGTAGATCAGGGCATTCAGAATTCATATTCAATTCATTTTTTCAGAATATAATGTATTCCAGGCATTGTACTAGGTACAGGCGAATCAACAATGAACAAGACACATATGATCCCCGCCATAACAGAGTTTATAGTCTATAACCCTATCCTGCCTCCAGAGAAGGGACTTAATCCCTTGTAGGAGAATATGAAGGCCAAGCTGAGACCTGAAGTTGGAGTTGAACAGGTGGCACCAGACAGAAAAGACTGTACTAGGCAGGCAGAAGAAACACCAGTTTCAAAGGCATAGAGAAGAGAGTATGGATATCGCTTTCCAGGACATGAGGGAAGTTCAGTGTGCTTGGTTTGTGCAATTTTCACAGAGCAATCGTGATATCTGAAGTAGAGTGGGTAGCAAAGGCCAGATCATACAGGGCATTGAACACCATACCAAGCAAATTGGACTTGGGGGACTTTATCCTGAGAGAAACAGGGAGCCACTAAAAGGTCTGATCAGTGGAGTGACATGAATAAATGGAATTTAAGCTCCTTCCTTTCTATCCCCTAACAAACCCAACCCTGACCTTCCCTCATCACTGCAGGCATCCAAGCCTTTCTGCTGATCCAACCTGCATACTTCTCTCCCTTACAGCCCCAGGGAGCCCATTCTTCCTTATTTTGTCTGCTTATGTTCTCTCTCCCCCATTGAACTGTTTCCAGAGGACAGGGACAACTCCTTAAACATCTCTAGGTTATCCACACTAAGACAAGAGGGTGATGAATATAACCTAGCACAACCCAGCCTTTTCTCACACACCTCTAAAGCAATACTTAACTCTGCACTAAAACAACTCTTCCCTCCAGAGGGCAGTGCTAATGTGTGCAGGCCAGTTGACCCATGTTTCTCAGCATCCTGTCTGCTGTCACCTCTCTCTGCTCTCAGTGTAACTAGTCTCTAATAGGCTGGAGGAACTCATCCCCAAGCTTGTCCAAACTGCAAGTTGCTAAAAAAAAAAAAAAACGACAAATCTAATCTGCAGTGACAGAAAGCAGATAAGTGGTTACCTGAGGGTGCAGGTAGGGAGAACTGACTGGGATGAGGCACAGGAAAATTCTTGGGATAGAGGAAATATCCTATATATAGATTGTGGTGGTGATTCACAAGTATATAAATTTGTCAAAACTTGTCAACACGTGCAACTAAAATGGCCCATTTTATTCTGTGTAAACCAAACCTCAATATATTGATTTAAAAACAAACTGCCTGTAAATTAAAGGTCAGTATGCCCAAGCACAGCACATGAGATTCAAAACACAGTTCAACCCTGACATAAAACTAGGGCATGGCCATACAGGAAGAGCAGCCTCCCATGGCTGCAGAGATCTAATAAAGATAGGTCCATCTGCTACAGAAGGCCAGGTGAAAGACTCAGAAGACCAAAGGCTAATATGGAGGAGGCCAGACCAAAATATGTAAAGTCATAAGTAGCATGGACACAGATTTGCTCTCCAAGTTTCAATATACCCAGGCTTGAGTGAGGTCAATATAGAATAAATAAATAGAAGCCCTGCTTTACAGAGCTAGAAACTGCATAATTGCTCCAGAATGATAATTCATAAAGGGTATGGACAAGGTGATTCTTGAAGGACTGAGTGGCTTCACCACAGAGGGCTCCTGGAGAAGCTGGGTGATGCTTCTTACCTGCCATGGTGATGCTGGGAAGGAAAGCAGAACTCTGTGCTCAGTGGGTTAAGGGGGAGGAGGTTGTGACTCTTGTTTCCTGGAAGAAGGTATGACATCTGGCCAGGTGGGAAAAAGGATATAATGTCCATACTGCTGAATGAATCAAAGTGGTGGGCCGGGTGCTCACAGGGAAGAGAGACTTATGAGGCTCTAGAAATATCTGGGGCAGTGTTTGGGTTGTGCAGTGTGTGAAGGGGAGGCAGGGATGGGAAAAGGGTCTCTCTCCTCTTCCTCTTTGCTTGACCTCTCTCTCCTCACAAGTCTCCCAGCACAGAAAAATCTAAACCACACTTATGCACGTAATCTGTTTGGTGTTTCCTGTACAGTTTTCTTGCACCCCCTCTATGGACTCTTAAAAGGCCAGGCCTGTGTCCCCACCCAGTCCAGTGCTGGGCATACAGCAAAAGGTTGGATAAATAATTCCTCTGGGACAGGAATGTGAGGGCATTGAGAAACAGACTGGTGGGGCTTGGGGATGATGTAAAGGAGGAGTAACTGGTCAGGAGGGGTCTGTGGAGCGAGTGGAGTGAGAGGACGGGAATGGTGAGAGAAAGACAAGTGAGAGAGAAGTAAGAAACAGTGGGTTAGAGGCAGTATGAGAGAGGAGGCCAGGATGAGTGGGAGAGCAGAACAGAGTCCGAGGTCAGTGGGAGAACTGGCCAGAGGTAACAGGGTAGAGAGAGTTAGGCGTCAACAGGGAAAAGATCAGTAGGAGAGGTATGATCAGTGGTCATTGGCAGCAAGGGTCAGAGGTCATCGGGAGAGGGCAGGTTGGGGTGTGCATTACCTGCCAACGAGGCTGTTTCGGGGGCATCTTGCCAGAATCAGGAAGCACCTCAGCCCCTGGAGAGCCTACAAAAACTCTCGCCTGAGGACAAGAAGTTTGTCAGTCTCCTCGACCACGCACAGGAAATCCAGACTCTTTTCAACTTCAATTCCCAGTCGTAGGGATTCTTTGGGGACAGCCGTCGTTGTGGGTCCCCGCGTCCTTGTAGGATAGAACCGGCTTCTCCCTGACGCGGTTACCCAGCAACCGACCGGCAGCCAAGGCGCAGGCGCGTCAGGAGACCACTCCCGGGGCGGGGCGGGGCGCGCGGCGAGCCGCCGTCTCCACGAAGCCCCGCCCCCTCAGGAATAACGTGTCCCGCGTGGGGGTGGGGCTGGAGCGCCCAGACACCGCCTCCTCATGAATAATGCAGACTCCGGGCGGTGTCCCGGACCCGGAAGTGGAGTTGCCGAGTCACCGCAGTGGCTGAGCTGCTGACAGGAGGCGGCGGCCGAGTAGGAGGCGAGGCAAGACCTGCGGCTTGGCCCGGCCACAGCCGCGGTAGCGCTAGGCAACCCCATAGAGCCACGCCGGACTCAGGCCGCCCGCGAACCGCTCGCCCCTTGCCCACCCCTCCGTTCGCCCGGCCGCCTGCCCGCCTGACTCGTCCGGGAAGGCCTAGTCTGCACCACCCGCGGGATCCTGGGGCTGCCGCCCCGCGCGGTCCCCATCGGTGTCCCCGGCCGCGCCCGGCTCCTGGCCCGCTCGCCCGCCGGCACCATGATGGAGGAGATCGACCGGTTCCAGGTGCCCACCGCGCACTCGGAGATGCAGCCGCTGGTGAGGGGGTGGGCGGCGGGCAGGCCAGGGCCGGGAGGGGGCGCCGCCTGAGGGGGAGGAAGGGAATCAGGCTGTGGGGATTATGCAGAGGAGGCGCCATCGGATAGGGCAAAGAGAACCCTGAAAACGCATTGCCGGGGGAGGGGGACTTGCAGGACCAGAAAACCATGGGAGAATATAAGGGGTGAGAGCGAATGGATTTGTAAAGGCGGAGGGCACCATCGGCGAAGGCAGAGCGCTGTCGGATAGAACGGAGAGGGGCACAATGGTGCACACCGCTAGTGGAGGCCCACAGCGGGGAATGGCAAGGGAAGTGTCATGGGGCATCGCCGGTGGCAGGCTCAGGGGCCTGGGATGGGAGGTGGGGAGGCATTTAGCCCTAGAGGCCTGTGGTGCTCAGGGCGATGGTAGGAGAGCCGTCGCGCTAAGAGGGACTGAGAATAGGCTTTTAGAAGAGGAGGGGCCTGCCCGCCAGTCCTCTGGATATGGATAAGAACGCGGGGCTGGGGCCAGGGACCGGTGGGGACAGGGGTCGGTGCAGGACCTGGGAATTCCATTCTTCTCCGGAGCGGAGCTCAGGCAGTCCAGGTTGAGGGTATTGGAACCGGGAAGGAGAGTGCGCTGAGGCGAGATGGAGAATCAGGGGTGCAGATGAGGGCACTCGGGAACTGACAGGAGAGGAGGTGGGGCCGCGTTGGAGTTGCCTGTGCCCACCCGTTCGGATGAGCCCGTAACACCCTAGGCCTACGTGTTTGGAGTCCTTGCTAGGCGCGGATCCTGCCGCCGGTCCGCGGTCCCGGAGTCAGGGAGGAATGATGTCATCTCTCCCAACGAGGAGGGGATGGAAGGGGGAGGGCGACGCGGGTGTACCGAGGCCAGGCCTTAAGGGAGACCATACCCCGCTGCCACCGGCCGGGTAGATACCTGACGAGCTTGTCTGCCCGGTTAAGGGGTGGGGGACGCGGAGGCCTAGACAGCTGGTATGAGTATAGAGGGAGAAGGAAGGGAGTGCTCAAGTTCTATTAGCTTTCCCCTCTTGGAGCCCACGTGGGAGCTGGAAGGAGGCAGGGCGGACCACAAACCTGAAGCTGTGGATGCCCTAGACTGAGCTCTGCTGGAAGGGAGCCTAGCTCTCTAAGTCTTGAAGCTTTGGGGCTCCCTAAGTCTCCTCCCTCTGTTAGGCGGGGTAGCCAGGAACAGGTTCTACCCTTGGGCCCATAGCCCCCTGCCTGACAGATGTGCTTTGTGGCTTCCTTGGCAAGTAACCTGCTCATTACAGTAGCCAAGATGGGCTTTGGCAGGGACCCATGACCACCTCTACACCACACCTTTTGGGGGATTGTAAAGAGAAGCATTAGTGGCCACCTAGCAGGAGATAGTGGCCTTTCTTCCTACTTTTCTTCTTTTTTTGACTACTTAGTTCTAGAAGCCAAAACAGAGAAGCTTTATGGAAGTGTACAACATTAAATTGGGGAGAGACATGCTGCAGGACTTTTTCCTAGCCTGATGCCATCATTGGATTATTTGGGAACCAGAAAATCCTAGAAAGAGGTTCATCCCATGAACTTGAAGGACTTTGAGCTGGATTAAGAGAACTTCCCTTTCTGGGTTCTCTTTACCAGCCAACTTGTCTTGTCAAACTAGACTGCCCTTCCACAGTTCTAAGCATCTAATCAAGAACCAAAAGGGAAGGTGAATGAAGGAGGAGGAGGTGAAGGTTCAAGTGAGTCAGGAGAAGGAAGCAATGATTTGGTTCTTGTCTTCCATCTGGGGCGCCAGAGAAGGGAGGCAATAGCTCTGCAAGGAAGGGGGAGAAGGATTAGGACCACTAGGCTCTCTTAGTTGTCCTTGGTGCCTCTGTTATTGCCTGAAATTCTGAATAGCGGATTGGCTGGGTAGAGAACTGAGTTGCTTCTGGTCTGTGTGGCCCTGGAGTAGGAGAATTGCTTGTGGCAAGGAGGCACTTAGCAGAAAAGCTGTGGCTGCCTTTAGAACCTTTTACAGAGGGCTAAAGTAGCCCTTGTCTGCAAGAGAATACTATGCTGAGGTTGAATGAGAGCTTTATGGAAATACGAGGGGTCTTCAAAATGTTCATGGAAAGATTCATATTATCTTTTAATTCAATTTTTCCATAAACTCTCCGAAGTACTCATGTAGCCATACTGTATAGTCATTCCCTTTTTGGGGATCATAGATATTGCCATGCTTCTTGACCGCTGTCTCCAGATTGTAGTCTAGAGGCACCCCAAAGCTCCTTAAATGCCCTGTGTATTGTTAAGACCAGCAGAATCTTGTGTGGCATTTCCCCAGAAGCCTTCATTTTGAGGCACAAGAAATCAAGATGGGATACCATAGAGGTAAATGGTAGAAGAGAGGGCAAAATGGCTCTTTAGGGGTATTTGGGTAGACCATAAAAACTAGGGTCCTGGGCTCAGACTCAGCGTTTTTTGGGTTTTTTTTGTTTGTTTTTTGGCCTTTATTTGTTGAGACCTCTAGCAAGTCTCTCTTCCCTCGTTTGTTTTCCCATTTATGAAATGAAGACAATCTATTTAAAGTTTAAATAATAGCTTTCACTCTTCCTTCCAAAGAATATCATTGAGGTATTTTCATTAGAGACCTAGTACCATTGATTCAGCAAATCAGTTCACCAAATAATTATTGAACATCTGCTCTGTTCCAGATACTACACTAGGTATTAAGAACACAGGTTTAGCAGCACAAACACAGATGTGCTCCTGCCCTCCTGGAGCTCACAGTTCAGTGAAAGTTTATTTCTCTTGCTCACTCCCTCACTGTGACCCCCCTTTGAGAGCAGAGGGCAGGGCTGCCTCCTTAAGCCCCAAGGGCATAAGGCAATGCTGGTGTCAGAATCATTGTCCTTTTCTGGACCAAGCTGTATAGATAGAGGCCTGTCACATGGGCTCCATTGTCAAATAATCCTCCCCCACCCATAGTGGTAGGAAGAATCCAGAGGCCATTCCTTATTTGAGAAGATGAACATCTTTTTATTATTTACCTGAAAGAGAAACTCACTTGAAAAGGAGACCTGGGGGAGTGGTAGGAGCTGGGAGAGAAGGCACAGCCAGCAGATCTGGGTGTTTCCAAGGTGCTAATTTAAGCATTAGTTCTCCGCTAGTGGGAGGAAGAGGAAGAGATCCCTGCTCTATTATTGCTGCTGCTGTTGCCACAGCTGCATGGAGTCTCCTGTCTGGGGTGGGAGTTTGCCTGAAGAGAGTGGAGGCTTCCCTCCTTTCCCTATCACACCAATTATTTAATTGGCCTGGCTGCATCTCAGCAGCTGAACCAGGCTTGGGCCTATCCCTGAGAGCTCCCCAGGGTCTCTTCCTGTCTCTTTATGAAAGGAACAAGAGCCTCTCTTGGAGACCTATTCCTTGGGCTCCACTCCTGCTGTGTCTATCTCCCAGGCAATCCTGAGTGTTTCTGAGCACAGCTTCTTCCAAAGGAACTGCAAGGGATAAGCACACTTTGCGTGTCAGCTTTGTGTCCAAGCCATATACCTCACAAGTCTAGGAAAGCTCCCAGCTGCCCAAGGCTCTCTGTTGAGCAATTGAATTGAGTTTGGGCTATTGTTTGTATGAATAGCAGGGATAGGCTCTCTGGCCCTATTGTCTGTCTGCTGGGCTGGTGCAGCCATACAGTCTATGTCTTCTCTTTGGCTGCAATTGGAGAGGAAGACATTTGTTGCAAGAAAAACAAATGGAGCTTTTAAGTACTTAATTGTGTCAGGCAACACTCACCTCCTGTGCCCTCAGAGGCCAAAGAGACTTAAAGAATGACATATGGAACCAGATGGGGTCTCTGCATGCTTGAGAGAAATGCTAGTCTTGTCTCACTGAAACCAGGTTATCCGTTAACTCATACGTTTAGTTCATGAGCATTTGCTATGTGTCTACTCAGTTCCAGGTACTTTAAGAATACAGTGACAAGGAGATCTCTGCAGTGGATGGCCAGGAGAAGGATGGGTTCAAACAGCTACAGGAAGGTTTTTAGACTCATGTCAGAAAAGAGTGGAGATGAATGTAGGGTGTTCCTGAGAAAGAGACACCTCCTTTAGGAGAAGGTGAGGAATGCCAAGGTTCTGATATTTTGACTACATGAACTTGGAAAGGAGTTCCAGACTCCTACTGCCTCCTGACACTCGTGGATGGAAATGGTCAGGACATTAATTCAGCAGATGGCCCACAGTGGCTCCTGAAAGTGTCAGAGAGAACATTATAAAGATAGCAGATAGCCACTATGGAAAATTGACCTACAAGCATTCTGTGGTCTGGGCACCTTAAGTTGTCTCCTTGTAGTCAGATGACTTTTCAGTCTAAGGGTAGATTCTCCCAGTGGGTCCATGTGGCTCATGACCCAGCAGTAATTCACAGGCTCCTGGGGAGAGGTACACCCTTCTCTTCCTTTCTATATTGCAAACTGCAGATCAGGTTTGCTCAGGCCTTTAGCCCCTTGCTACTCATCTTCACATGCAACATACACTAAGAAAGAACTTACTCTCTGCTGGATGTTGTGCTGGGCTCAATAACACAGAATCTGGCTATAGGGATTGGTGCAGTGTAGAAGAGACTGAGGCACTACAGGGTAGTGAGCACTGCAAAAGAAGTAAGAACCAGGTTCACTAGGGCCAAAGAAAACAGGAAGCTCTCATCAAGTGATCAGGGAAAGCTTCACAGAGGAGACATCACTGAACTGGCTCTTGGAAGAGGCCTAAAAGCTTGACAGACAAACAAGATGAGGAAAGGGCAAGAATTTCAGGCAAAGGGCATGGGAAAAGAAGCAAAAGGGTACATTTGGAATGAATGAAGGGTTGTAATTAAGGGAATAACATGATCAAATTTGAGTATAGGTTATCACTCTAGTGGGGGATGAGGGATTGGAGGTGAGATTGGAAGTTGGAAAACTCATACAGAGGTGGACGCAATAATCCATGCAAGAGATGATGAGGCCTGCGCTAAAGCAGAAGCAGAGAAACAGGAAGGGACACATACTAATAAGGTGGAATAGGCAGAATTTGATACCTGTTTGGAGGTGGGGTAGAGAGGTAGGGGGGTCCAGGATGACTCGCAAGTTTCTAGTGTGAACACCTGGATGGAGGAAGGGACTATCGCCACCTCAGGAAATTCAGGGACCCATGTACCTCTTGGCCTCTGGGTCTGATTATAACAGAGAAGGCTGCTGTTATCCTTTGCTGTACTGCTGTAGCTACATTCTTGGGATTATGGGGAACCCAGTAGTCCTAGAAAATCAAAGGTCAGTGTCGCACTGTCCTTTCAAAAGGGCTGCCAAGAAATGTGCTCACCTGCCAATGAACACTTTCCCCCTGCAACCAGCTTTGATAAATGAAAGAGAATTGGTGGTAGCAAGGAGCCATAGTGCATTTTTGTTGTTTTTCTAGCAGCACTTTGATGCAGGAAAAATAAAATCTTTTGTTGTCTGAGTGTTTTATATTGCAGTTTCTGGCCTAGTCTTTTATCATCATTGTAATCAGACTCATGGTTTTATTTCTGACTGACTGACTGAGCTGGGCACTTGCACTGATTTTCTTCCAGAATGGCTGTGTATGTTACTGCATCACCTGCAAGATTCAGAATGGAAAAGGACATGCACATCCCTTTTCTGAGACCAGCCTGAAAAGCTGCACTTGGGGTAGAAGCAGTGCCCAAGCTGCTGTCTTCCAGGCAAGGTGTGCCAAGGGAGCAGTCTTCTAGGATGAGATCACTCAGAGGTGACTTGACTTCTCAGAGGCCCCAAGTGTGGCCACTGCAGGCAGACACTTCCATGGTAGCTGGAGTTCAAGCTGAGTCATTCCCATCCCCCAGCTGCCTGCTGCCTCTTACTATGTATAGCCCAGAGTGAACAGAAATGGAAAACAGTCATCTTCACTTGAATCTGATTAACCTCAGGGACCCTCTTCCCTCCTTGAAAGGACAGATGGAGCCTTGTGTCTGGAATGGGAACATGGGAAATTCAGCTTCTTGGGCTTAGTTGCTTTGTGCCTTCGAGTACACTGTGGGAGAACTGGTGCAGGGAGCCCCAGAGGGGGTGGGATGGGAGAATCAGGCTAATGCAGATGCCCAGAGGTGCTGGTAGAAGGAAGCAAGAGGCATGGCTCAGTAGGCTACATTGTTTCCTAAGGAGATTCTTGTGGGAATCTGGCTTTCTGAGTGGAAGGAAGGAAGGAAGGAAGGAAGGAAGGAAGGAAGGAAGGAAGGAAGG
>NW_007726254.1:192862-199269 GCF_000696425.1 Galeopterus variegatus
GAAGGAAGGAAGGGAGGGAGGGAGGGAGGGAGGGAGGGAGGGCAGGCAGGCAGAGCTGGGACCAACTCTGGATCTGGCTGTGCTCTGGAGTTTGGAAATTGGCACATGACATAAAGGTCTCACTGTGGGGCAGCCAGGAAAACTCCTGAGCTGTAGGCAGGGACTCTGGAGTGGGGAAGTCATCTAGGACAGAGGCCCAGAGGCTCTGGTTTGGGGGAGGAGTTGGACACAGGCCTACTGAAGTTTCCTCATAGGCTTTACATTCTTAGGAGTCAGTTCAAACAAATATGTACATATTTATTTTTGTATTTGTTGTCATTGCTATTCAGAGATGTCAAGTTGAGGATCAGATGGTTGTGATTATTGAGTGTCAATTTAAAGTTTCTGTGATGACAATGATGGATGTGAATATGTACAGAGTAAGAGGGGATTAATGGCCGAGAGTGGTGTTCTCTGAATGACCATGCTAGCCCTGAGAAGTGTAAGTATGATAACAGGCCACACCCAGACAGAAACAAGCCCAGCTACTGCGGCTTCTTGCCTGATTATGCCTGTTTTGGCCGCCAAACTCTTGGCTATCATAAACAGAGTCCAACCCATCTATTTAGAACAATATCCAAAGGGACACTTTAATTGAGATTTATTGAATTAACTACACCCAAACTGTGGAGTGAGAACCAAATATATTTTATAATGAAACTTAAACATAATTATGTACAAGCTATAAATGACTTATAGTTCCCACATTAATTTCCAATTTTATCCTTATAAAAGAACTGGTGAAACCCTTAGCCAAGTGTAGCTTAGACCAGCATTTCCTATAGTACATTGTTAGGAATATTGGTCCTTGAGATACTTAAAGAAAAAAAAAGGCTCCATAGACAAATTCCTTTGTGAAACACTATGTATTCTATCCTGTCACAATGTCCTCAAACATTTTAAAGGCTTTGAGAAGTCTTGCAGTAAAGAAACATTTTTAACTTGTTTAACTCAATGTTTACCAAGCTTATTTAACTAGAGAACATTTTTTCATGTTACAGCTGTTAACATCTTACAGGATCAATGTGTTTCATGGAATACTCATTGGGAAACTCCAACCTAGAAATTAGTCTATTCTGATCCAGTCTAGGTTTACGTTCTTCCCAATTCCTTGGAGCCCCTTTTATAACCCACACCATTTTCCCCTTTCTAGTCTCTTAAGGGATTTTGCTGATTTGTTCAGGGTCTGAACTTGTTGCCCTCAGTAGTAAGTTCTTAGTGAGCTTTGGTCAGGGGCAGAAGCAAGTATAAAATGCTTAGTTTTTCTCATAAGCTAAGGGGATTTTATTTCCCTTTATGTCCCTCTACCAAATGTGGGTTTGGTGCTCAACTTATTTATTTATTTATTTATTTGGACAGCTTATTGAGATATAATTCATATAATGTATACTCTAGCCATTTGGTACTTTACTTTTAACCTTGGTAGAGCTACTGTCTCAATACTTCCTCTGCGGTATCATTAAATATCCCCACTGGTCCCAGCAGCTCAAGAGGCATTCTTGCATTTTCATTTTATATCCCCTGCTTCATGGGCTAGATAAAGCATGGATGATAAGCAGATTTCATTCCTTATGCCAATGCCCATTGATTAGTAGTGGCTGCCTGGAGCTTTGTGTAAAGATGGATTCTGAGGCAGAGTATTGGTTCAGTAAGAAAAAATGACATGGTTGACTTTCCATGTCTGTCGAGGTCTTCAGCAGGAAGAACAGCAATTCTAATGTTCCAATTGCGATGCTGGCAGCCCTGAATAATCATAGTTATCCTGGGCAAAGAACACAGGAAAGGGAGGCTCTTGGGGATGTTCACCAGCTTAACAATCTTTTTCACTGAGAGGCTAGAATGTTATGATATGGCCCCTTAAGAAATGGATAAAGAAATGGTATTTCCTACCCTGGTCTTTAGTATTGGTTTGGGGGGGGGGGTTGTTTTTTGTTTTTTGGTTTTTTTTGGTTATTTTTGGCAGCTGGCTTGTACAGGGATACGAACTCTTGACCTTCGAGTTAAGCATTGATTTTTGAAGTGCTGAATTAATATAAAGTTAATAATCCTCTGGAAATAGTCCAGGTGAGAGAGTAACTTTGACTCTGCTGAGCAGATAAGACAGGAAAAGAGGCAGATACAGGAAGCAATCTCATGAATATGATATGAGTGATTGGCCATGATTAAAATGAAGCTATAAACCCTTGACCAAAGGAGCAAGAAGGAGTGGCTATGAGAAGAGACCCTTAAGCCAGCAGTTACTAGAGATGAAAGGCCCTATAGGCTATATAGCCTTAGCACCTCCCCCCCCCAGATTAAATAGGCCCTGTTTTTTCCTTCTACTATTTCTCTAGAGGCTGGTTTCTAAGTCCCCAGTCATCTTGGCTGCTCTAGTGGATGCTTTTGAGTTTCTCACCCCTGAAACTGGACACAGACCTCCCCATGTGATCTGACTAGCACAGATTACTGTGGCATTGCCTCTACCCATAATATTAGTATTGTATTTCTATTATTGTCTGCTGGGATTTTATGATCATATTTAATAGCTGTACCTATTTTTATGTTGAACTCAGGACACATCTGAAATAGGGTAACTCTTTGCTTTAGGAAAAATCAAGGCAAGAACCTGGAATCACATCTTGAGCTGGCTGTCAATACAGGTAAGAGTGTGCTTGGGCTACTGAGATGGTGGTTTTATACTTATTAGAAACTACATCACATGTGCGTAATGTAATTCTTATTCTCAGGGAGGTAGCTGGCTGAATTCAGCAAGGTGGAATTTAAATAGGGATCAAGGTGAGGTGTGTAACGGAGACGCAAAAAAGATTACACAAAGCAACATGAATGCAATGAGAAGCCCAAAGGGAACATTGGGCACCAAGAGACGGGAGGGCAGAAGAAAGTCAGAACAAAAATAATTTGCTTTTGAGGCTTTCATTTTGGGGTATAATTTTCTGGGCCCCAACACAATGTTGCAAAGAAATACCAACTTCTTTAACTTTAGTTCATCCAATTTAAAGTCCTTTGAGTTACCCAAAATACATCTTTAGGGGCCGAGGATTTTAGGTTTGTGAGATTTGGTGATGGAAGGGGAATGCGGAAGTTGGAGGCGGCTGGGAGGAGAAAAGTCAGGGGCAGATGGAGGAGGAGTTGGTGGCAAGGTTTATGTTTCATCTTTTTCAGTGATATAAACATGTCTTTGTTTTTTGTTAAGGTCCTGAATAGGTCTCAAAGCGACTTGACATAGATTCCAAACCATTAGGTGAGAAGCCTGGACAGGACTTATTGCATTTTTTTTTTTAAAGATGACCGGTAAGGGGATCTTAACCCTTGACTTGGTGTTGTCAGCACCACGCTCAGCCAGTGAGCGGGAACCGGTCTGTATATGGGATCCGAACCCTCGGACGGGAGCGCTGCCGCGCTTCCCAAGCGGCGCACTATCCAGTGCGCCACCGGGCCGGCGCCCTTATTGCATTTTTTTTTTTAAAGATGACCGGTAAGGGGATCTTAACCCTTGACTTGGTGTTGTCAGCACCACGCTCAGCCAGTGAGCGGGAACCGGTCTGTATATGGGATCCGAACCCTCGGACGGGAGCGCTGCCGCGCTTCCCAAGCGGCGCACTATCCAGTGCGCCACCGGGCCGGCGCCCTTATTGCATTTTTTTTTTTAAAGATGACCGGTAAGGGGATCTTAACCCTTGACTTGGTGTTGTCAGCACCACGCTCAGCCAGTGAGCGGGAACCGGTCTGTATATGGGATCCGAACCCTCGGACGGGAGCGCTGCCGCGCTTCCCAAGCGGCGCACTATCCAGTGCGCCACCGGGCCGGCGCCCTTATTGCATTTTTTTTTTTAAAGATGACCGGTAAGGGGATCTTAACCCTTGACTTGGTGTTGTCAGCACCACGCTCAGCCAGTGAGCGGGAACCGGTCTGTATATGGGATCCGAACCCTCGGACGGGAGCGCTGCCGCGCTTCCCAAGCGGCGCACTATCCAGTGCGCCACCGGGCCGGCGCCCTTATTGCATTTTTTTTTTTAAAGATGACCGGTAAGGGGATCTTAACCCTTGACTTGGTGTTGTCAGCACCACGCTCAGCCAGTGAGCGGGAACCGGTCTGTATATGGGATCCGAACCCTCGGACGGGAGCGCTGCCGCGCTTCCCAAGCGGCGCACTATCCAGTGCGCCACCGGGCCGGCGCCCTTATTGCATTTTTTAACCAGCAACTAATTCTTTCCCAATCCTCAATATCAAAACTTCCTTCTTTAGGGTACTGAGGGCATTGTTGTCCAAAGACCAAAAATAATTCAACAAGCTGTTGTTCAGTTACCTTACAGCCAGCTACTTTAAGGAGACATTGGAGTTGTAATTTATGTTGAATCTCCTCTTTAGTTAAAGAATTTCCCATATATAAAAAATGAAAGTAAGAAAAGAAACCTTTGGGTGAAAACCCAGCTAGACACTGCCGCAAGCATGCAAGGCTAACTGAAAAGCCGTCTGTGACTCCCTTACTGGGATGAGTAAATGTCAGACTCCTTCTCTTCTCCAAGGCTTTTGCAGGTCAGTCTCTGATCCGTGGAGTCAAAATTTTGATTCTCAGTTGATTTTTAGGTAGGGTTTTTAGGTAATGCATGTATGGGACAAATGTCTACAGCTAGCGGGGGGGAAAAGCCCATCTAATAAATTCTAATCACTGTTTAGGGATGGGATTATGTACTTTGATTATTTAACATACTGATTGTTGTTAAAAGATGTTGAAAGAATTGCTGTAGGGAAAAATGTGAAAAAATGTTTGCTAAGGCCAAGCTGTTTGTCGGTGGAAACTTTAGAGACAATTATACCTAGATTTAAACATAAGAATGTAACTCTTGCTTAAATCATTTAAGGAGAGGTTATATTTTAGATTAGATAATGATCACAGTTTGATCAACTTAGCTTTTCACAAATTGTACTTCGGAATGTCATGTTGTTAATTTAAATGATGTTACTAGTTTCTATTGTTTAAGCTGTACTTAGCCATAGATAACTTTTGTCACATTGCCCATGTCTTTGTGTCCTTTAGAAATGATTGAATCAACTGATTTTTCTTGTGAAACTGCCTTGTCTTCACAATAAAAACAGAAGCTAAGTTTGAATTGGGGCTGTACCCCGTTTCTCCTTCTCACAGAGGAGTTGCTGTGCTACAGTCCTTTCGGGCTTCTCATTGCATTCCTGTCACTTTGAGTAATCTTTTTTGCATCTCCATTACACAGCAAGAAGTGTAACAGTGAGGTTGTGTAATTGCGTGGGCTAATGTAGACCTTCGAAGAGAGCCAGTGCTTGAGTGGACAGAAAGCTTAATATAAGTCCATTATATATCACAGCCACCAGAAAAGCTAATGTGCTATTGGGCTGCGTTAATAGAAGTGTGGAGGTGTATACTTCTACTTTGGAACCTGGAGGAAGTATCAGGTTCTAGGAGATTATAATCCTACTCTGCCCTTCTCTGTACTAGTCACGGCTATCTGAAGTCCTACATTCTGAGCTAATGTCGTCATTGGAGAGAGGGAGTGACGGAATGATGAAGGAGTCAAAACCATGTCATATGGGAACAGTTGGAAGAATCAAGGCTATTTGAAAAAAGCATTTTAAGGTTTTCAAATGCCTCAAGGACTGAAGTTAGGAAAGGAAAGGAGATTAAACGTCCTGTCACCTGTGACTTGACCGGGAGGAACTGGGGCTAGTAGGTGAGAGTGTGAATGTTTTCCTACTTCCTGTTCCCTGTGGTAGCAGTTCTTAAAATGGGCCAGTGGCTAGGGTACCTGGAAGACACATTGCTCTTTGCAAAATACCACACTCTTTCCAAAGTTGGAGCTAGGAATAATATTCTAGCCATAAACATGGCTCTATTATGTGTGTACAATTAAACATGTCCAAAAAAATTCCCTGTGGAACTTAACACCGGCAGCCCTTTCCTAGTATTCTGTTAATGTGTGTTTGCCAATCTTTCCTATATTTCAAGGCCTAACCCCAAAACACTGTCTTCTTCATGCCTCCTTTTCCCTCAGTGATATGTTCCATTTCACCTGTCCTGTGGCCCTAATACATTGTCTTTGTGTGAAGTTTGTGGGTGCAATTGTCTTATCCCTATCTTAAATTCTTTCTTAAGGTAGATGAAAAGATGTTTCCAAAGTACCTGAATATCAAAACTTCCTTCTTTAGGGTACTGAGGGCATTGTTGTCCAAAGACCAAAAATAATTCAACAAGCTGTTGTTCAGTTACCTTACAGCCAGCTACTTTAAGGAGACATTGGAGTTGTAATTTATGTTGAATCTCCTCTTTAGTTAAAGAATTTCCCATATATAAAAAATGAAAGTAAGAAAAGAAACCTTTGGGTGAAAACCCAGCTA
>NW_007726254.1:199279-207033 GCF_000696425.1 Galeopterus variegatus
GTTCTTAAAATGGGCCAGTGGCTAGGGTACCTGGAAGACACATTGCTCTTTGCAAAATACCACACTCTTTCCAAAGTTGGAGCTAGGAATAATATTCTAGCCATAAACATGGCTCTATTATGTGTGTACAATTAAACATGTCCAAAAAAATTCACTGTGGAACTTAACACCGGCAGCACTTTCCTAGTATTCTGTTAATGTGTGTTTGCCAATCTTTCCTATATTTCAAGGCCTAACCCCAAAACACTGTCTTCTTCATGCCTCCTTTTCCCTCAGTGATATGTTCCATTTCACCTGTCCTGTGGCCCTAATACATTGTCTTTGTGTGAAGTTTGTGGGTGCAATTGTCTTATCCCTATCTTAAATTCTTTCTTAAGGTAGATGAAAAGATGTTTCCAAAGTACCTGAATCATCTTGAAAAGTAGATTGGAAAAATCATTTTTGTGCATTTTATAGATATGCAAGCGGAATTCCAGAAAGGTAAATAGGCTTGGCCATTACCCATCTGGAGGTTGGCATGGCCTAGACTAGAACCCAGGTATCCCAACTCCCAGGCCCATGATAGTTCCTTCACAACTTGAGACTTAATTGAGTTCTTCTACATCAAGCTTAAACTTCTCCACTGGCTTTTGAGGCATCTACACTAGACTTCTGCCCCTCAAAGCTGGCTACACTTTCTACCATTCGTGCCAACTTCCTTTCTAGTAGGTCTAGCCAAGCCCTTCACATCCTTTCATCTATTGGCACCTGAGGCCTCCTCTCAAGAATTCCCTTCGATCTCTTTCTCTGCCTATTCCACTATTAACCATTCTTTAGAGATCAGTATAAATTTCCCTTCCCCAGGAAGCCTTCCCTGACTATTCTAGTGAGCTCTCAACCAATCCCAAAGCTTCTGTAACCTCTAGCACATAACTTGGTGCATAGAATATTCTGATTTAAAGTATCTACTTTAATGTGTTGTGTTGTGAGTCTTGTCACCCTAACTCCCCTTTGATCTCCTTGGCAAATAGGTTCTGCCCCCAGAGCTTACAGTCTGGTGAAGAAGTCATAAAACAGAACTATAGAAGAATTCAGCTGGCTCCTTTTAGGATGAGTATGAGTGGAGAGGAGGTTAGGATTTGATTCTAAGGATGAGAATGGTAGAGACCCAGAGGGGGATGAGTAGTGAGTGAGTGGAGTAGAAGGTACAATTTGGGGAATTGTGGGAGATTCAGGGTGATACATGGGTTAGGGCATTCATTCATTATTCAAATAATGTCTTTTGAGCATCTGCTATATGCAAGACACTGTATCAGCCACAGGAGATAAAATGACGAATAAAGCAAACATATTTCCTGCCTTTATAAGCTGGCAATCAAGAGGGAGAAACAGATACTAAACAAATAAAGCAAACAAACAAAATTACAATTACAAACTGTGACAAGTGATACAAAAGACAAGAACAAGGTAGCATGAGAGAGAATAATAAATTCTCCTCCTACATTAGATTGGGATGTCAGGTAAGGCTCCTATGAGAAAGTGATGTTTGAGCTCAGACTACAAGATGAGAAGGACCTTGAATGCTCTGACATCATTGAAGAGAGGGAGTGACTTGCTTCTTGCTCCTCAGTGGGGCAGAGGCTTCCAGCTGAGTGGGTAGTCTGTGTTCTTTACATATTGGCCTTTCTCTTCCTCTCCTTTTGCGGCATTAGGTAAGTTTTCAGAAGTGAGGGACATAGACATTGGAAGGCCAATCCAGCCCCTCTCCCATTGATAGCAGAGCTGATAACTGTGCTTCCAACTTTGCTGTGGGGCTGGAGAAGCTATTAACAGAATTGTGATCTTTAATATTTAATGAGCAAAAAACTTAGTTCTGCTGATGAAGAACTCCACCTGAGTCTTCCAACACTGTATGACTTGTACATATCTGCCTGGAAATAGAAAAGGTATTGGAGATCTTGGAGGGAGGGAAGAGTGCCAGCCTGCATATCCTGTCCTTAGTGTGTCAGGCATGAGGTTCACATTCTCCTTACCACAAAAACTAAATGCTATAGGCTATTCTGCCTGGGGGCAGGCCTGACTTTGGTGGGAAAGCCAGTAGCTATATTGGCATGCAGGTTGCAGCAGCAGATGAGATGGGCCTCCACTGGGCCTCCTGTGACCCTAAAGCTGTTCCCTGAGGATTTTAGCTTCCATAAAGTCCTCTCTGCTCTCAGCTGGCCTGCTGTTTCCAGCCCAGGCTTAGAGGAGATCACAGACTCAGAGAAAGGCCAAGTGGGGATAATGATATGGGGAAGTGGGGTAGTGGGTGGTGGTGTGGGGAAGTGGTTAGTGGGTAGTGGTTTGGGGAAGAGGGGGAAAATTATGTGAAGTCAGGAAGAGAGCCCAAGTCGGAGGGTGGTATTTAATGTAGCAAACATTGGCTGCAAAGGAAACCAGTCAGAAACCAAGATTCAACCATCTATCAGCCTCCCTATCAACTTCCTAGTAGAACCTCATTTTTTACATCCTTTATTTGCCACGAGCTAAGACACAGCAGAGAGGCAGTCTCAGGAAGCTCCCATGATAGGAATTGGTTTGAGTATCTTTGAGGGGATGAGGAAATTAGGATGAGCTAATGGGGACAACAGGACTCAGGGCAGGATCTGTGCACAGTGGTAATAGGAAGTTGGCTGGGTACATCCTAGTACACATCCTGGGTACACTTTTATTATGACTTTTTATTATGACCAGCCTCCTAACCTCTTTCAGACCATTTGTAAAATAAATAAGATCATGTATGTGAAAATGAACTGCAAATTACTCTATCATTTCTGGTCTAAGGGCTAATGGTGATGAAGGGGTTGGTGATTTCTTTTTCTGTCAGTGGTTCCCAAGAGGGTGAGGAGAGGTTTTATTCTTCTCATCACCAAATGAGAAGAGTTCTGGGCCTCCTTGACAGGGCTGTGGTGAGGCCAGGCTGTAGAAAGAAGTGCTCTGTGCCCTCACTGATACCCAGAGGAGGTTCCCATTGAGTGGGTCTGGGCTGGACGAGCTGTAGAGGGCAGCTGAGGCCCTGCCCCTGCCCCTCCCTGCCAGAGCTGTCACAGAGTTCCATTGGTAGAGTGGGACCTTCCTGGAAAGCCCCACTATTGATGATAGTGGAGGGCATCCTGCTGCTGTTTCAGATCCTGAAGGTCAACTTTCAGGGCTCAAGAAACATTTGAAAAGGTCTATGTTGCTATTACTCTTCCCCCGTGTCAGTGGGTTAGAGAAGGAGGCAGTTCCAATCTGCTGATTTTCTTCAAATTTTCAAAACATTTCTTCATGGAAATTTTCAAACATATACAAAGTAGAGGAAAAGGTAAAAGGAACCCCCAGTCTTCATCACCCAGCTTCAACAATTATCAACACAAAGCTAATCTTATTTCACCTATACTCCACCCACTGGATTATTCTGAATAATTATTTCATGTATAATATTATAGTATGTTTCTATAAAAAAGATCATTTTTAACATGGCCACAATACCATTATCACTAAAAATAATTCCTTGACATCATAAAAATTCTAGTTGGTTTGTTTGAATATGACTCACATTGTATTTGGTTGACATGTCTCTTTTTTTTTTTTTTTTTGTCTTTTGTCTTTTTTTCCGTGTCCAGCAACGGATCGCAACCCTCAGTGTTGCCCCCGTACCGGACCGGGGACCGGCAACGGGATTGCACCCCTCGGTGTTGCCCCCGCCCCTCGCTCAGCCAGTGAGCGGGAACCGGCCCCCCCCCGGGATCCGAACCCTTGGGCGGGAGCGCCGCCGCGCTTCCCAAGCGGCGCACTATCCAGTGTGCCACCGGGCCGGCCCGACATGTCTCTTTTAATCTATGGTTCCTCCTATCACTTTTTCTTTCCTTGCAATTTATTTGTTTTAAAAAAATCCAGTCCTTTGTCCTATAGAGTTTCCTACATTCTGGATTTTTTTTTTTTTTTTTTTGTCTTTTGTCTTTTTTTCCGTGTCCAGCAACGGATCGCAACCCTCAGTGTTGCCCCCGTACCGGACCGGGGACCGGCAACGGGATTGCACCCCTCGGTGTTGCCCCCGCCCCTCGCTCAGCCAGTGAGCGGGAACCGGTCTGTATGTGGGATCCGAACCCTCGGCGGGAGCACCGCCGCGCTCCCAAGCGGCGCACTGTAGCAGTGCGCCACCGGGCCGGCCCAACTACATTCTGGATTTTGTTGACTGCATCCCCCTGGTGCTTTTTATCCTATTCTTTTGTCTCCCATATGTATTTCTGCAAATTGGTAGTTAGATCTCAAGTTTCGATCAGATTTAGATTCAACTTTTTCTGATGGATACTTCTGAGGTGTGCTGTGTACTTCATTCACTTCAGGAGGCACATGACATATATTTGTTCACCTTTTTGTGATGTTCAGATTGATTAGCAATGTAGTTAGCCTGATTGGCCTGATCTCACTGTTACAAAGGTTCCCCTTCAACCTTTCACGTAATGTTTTTAGCATCCCTTCATAGTCATTGCCTTAGTCCATTATTTGATCAGGAGTTTCCTTCATATTTGTACAGCAAAGAACCCCTGTTAATTTTTTGCCTTCATTCCCCACAGGTCCTGCCTGCTCTCTGGCCCTCTCTCCTTTGGGTCTACTTTTTCCACCACTGTCCTTATCCTGCACCTTCATTTCCTTCCTTATCAACCCAAGATGGGCATGAGGTATCTTCAGACTTACCCCACCTTGCTTCACTAGTGACCTGTGCTTCTCTGAGGGGAGGGTCCTTACTTAGAGTCTCTTCTCACTGAGACAGCAGTATCTCCCCTGATGAAGCTCCTGGGTCTACTCTCTGTGAATCCTGCTAGGGCTGTGTTGGATCCATACTAGGAAGTGGAAGCAACTCTACTCTTTTTCTACTCTGGGATAGAGTTCAGCAGGGGCTGCATTTATTTTACATTCCCAGGGATTTCTGAGCAGCTTTCTTCTATGCTGAGGAGGGTCTTTCTCACTCATTTCCTGAGCTTCCTGCCCTAGCCTGGGCCCTGGCAAGGACCCAAGCCTGGTTTCCTGTTTAGTTGGGCTGCAGGCTCGGAGAGGTTGGGGGGAAGGATGGGGTGGGCAGCTCTACCCTCTTAGGTCCTTTTCTCTTTCCGGCCAAGTTAAAAAACCTATGAGGGCTGGTACACAGTTGCCACCTTCTGAGACTTTGGCATTCCTGTGCTGTCCCAGGATCTTCACTTTTCGTTTCTCTTCTCTCAGAGGAAAGACAATAGAGACTGTACGCTTCTGTGTGTACATGTGCCCCAGACAAATACAGTGCATGCACCACGGGCACTGTGAGTCAGCTAACCAGGAAGCACACAGAAGTTGAGAGTTGCTTCTTGCAAACCTCTATCCACCCCCATGCCCTCCTCCTACCCATAGGAGTCCTACACCTCCGCCACCCAGCCCAAGAGTTGTTAGTCTCTTGGTCATTGTGTCCAGCACAATGGAGCATCTGATAGAGCAGGAAGTCTGAGAAGGGGAGGCTGGCTAGGGACTGGCAATGCAGCAGCCAGAAAACATTAGGGGTTCTCTAGTCACAGCTGATCACCCAGTATAGAATTTCTGATGAGAGCCTCACAGTCTTGGATGCCCCACCCCCATTCCTCCTTAGGTCTAGCTCTTCCTTGAGCAGTGAGAATCGGAGGGCCTCATTCTGTTTTGGGAAGGGACCTGTTGCAGATCACTTCTTTGCTCCCATCTCCTGGATGGTCACAGCAGGAATTGTGTGAAGCCCTATCCCTTTCATCCACATGAAAGGAGATACCAGAGGAAAGTGTTGCCAAGTAGCAGGGATGCCCAGTGTAGCAACTTATACTTCAACAGCTTCTGCTAATTCTTATCGTAGACTCAAATCCTTAGTATGACCTGCAAGGCCTTATGTGGTCTGGCTCCTGCCTTTCTCTCCAGTTCATCTCATACCATATTATCCCCCATCACCTATCTAACCTCACTGGCTTTTCCTCCATTTCTCTAATGTCCCAGGCCCGCTTCTGCTTCCAGGGCCTTTGCAGATAATGTTCTTGCTGCCTGGAATGCTTTTCCTGCATCTCCTACCATATTTTGGTTGATTCCTCTTATCCTTCAGTTCTTAGCTATGATTTCATCACAGAGGGCTTCCCTTAATCTCTAGACTTGGTCAGTGGCCTTCTCCTTATTTCACTTTTAACATAATTTTACATACATATGTATAATTATTCTATTAACATGGGTCCTTCTGAAAGCTAAGTTTCATGAAGTCAGAGACCATATATATTTTTCTTCCTATTATGTCTCCTGTGCCTTGAAAAGTGCCTTTCACATAGTAGACATTCACTAGATATCTGTTGATGAATTAATTAATTGAATTGAATTGAATAAATTCAGTCTCCTTGTCTCCTTTACTTGGTAACCATGTCATATCTAACTATCATATTCAACCATATACCCTGCAGATATGTGTCCTGTTTATGAGCATTTACTACACCAGACATACATTTCATTTAATCCTCTCAACTCTGTAAAGAAGATACACCATAATCTATAGAAAAGGAAAATAAGAACCAAGTCACACAGCTAATAAATGGCAAAGTGGGTTCAATGGTCAAAGCTCTTTCTCTTAACTGTAACACTACACTGCCCCCTTTTGGCATTTTGGAGAGTTGTCACTGGGCCCTGGTTAATTTCAATTGTTAATCAGTACTTTTTGTAACTTAAAGCCTCAAGAAGGCATGATCCAGTTCCAGCTCTCCACTTTTGGGCCAGGCTGTGGAAGGACACAGGGAAATAATTCAACCTGGACTCCTCAATGTTCCATAGGTGCATGTGTCTCAGGGTCTGTCTCACCATCTATTTTTCATGAGCCCTTTGTAGCCTCTAGGTTGTAATGTAGTGTCCTGTTTTAAAGAGAAGGGACAACTGTTTAACATGCCTGATCAGTAGTGTCCTGGTGGTAAGCATGGCCTGATTAAGAACCTAGTAAAGATAATTGAGAGGAAGAGAGTAGTGTTTGTCTCTTTGTGATTTAGTCACTAAAAATAGAGTTCTGAAAATTGGCTTCAAGTCTTTCCTGGGAAGCTCAGACCTAGTAAGGGAGCAACACCTCTTGCTGTTGATTAGCAAAGCTCAAGTTAGTCAGTGTCCCAAGTTCCTTTTGGTGGCAGGGAAATTGGGACTGATGAATAGTTTAGACTAGCTAGAAACAAAGTAAATGAAGAGAGAGCAGCATAAAAATGAAAAACAGCTGCCATTTGTTGTTGTATGTGCTAGGCATGCTGTAAAACATTTTACATATATTATTTCATTTCATTCTAATACCGGCCTTGCAAAGTAGATAATTACACCCCATGAAAAGAAAGGGACATTAAGAAAAGTAATTTGCCAAAGGTCATACAACCAGCTGGCTTTAGAACTAATCCAGGTATTTCTGACTTCAAAACTCGGATACCACTCCCCGCACACACCCAGTGGTGAGAATATACATTGTCACAGCCTCGCTGGAAAGACAACTGGCAATATGTCTCAAAACAAAATGTGTGCATGTCCATTGATCCCCTCAGCAATTCCACTTCCAGAAATTTGTTAAACTACAGAAATAGACAAATGTACAAAGACTTTCTTTTACAAGACATTATAATAGTTATAAACAAATATACGTAATTATACATTATAGCATTATAATAGTTATAATAGACATTATAATAGTTATAGTAGCTGCAACCTTAAAATAGTGAGTTTTTTTTTTTTTTTTTTTTTTTTTTCTTTTTTTTTTT
>NW_007726254.1:208435-213330 GCF_000696425.1 Galeopterus variegatus
TTTTTTTTTTTTTTTTTTTTTTTTTTTAAAGAAGCAAACAACCCGGGGCCGGCCCGGTGGCGCACTGCTACAGTGCGCCGCTTGGGAAGCGCGGCGGCACTCCCACCGAGGGTTCGGATCCCGCATGCAGACCGGCCGCTCACTGGCTGAGCGAGGAGTGGGGGCAACACCAAGGGTTGCGATCCCGTAGCCGGTCCCGGTCCGGTACGGGCGCAACACTGAGGGTTGCGATCCATTGCCGGTCACGAAAAAAGACAAAAAGACAAAAAAAAAAAAGAAGCAAACAACCTAAACTTCCATCAGTGGGGACTAATAAAATAAACTATGGTACATCCACAGAATAGATATAGGCACCCTTTTAAAAGTAGCTACATGGACCTAATATGGATTGATATGAAAAGATGTTCATAGTATATATTTTTTTATTGTGGTAAAATGCACATAACATAAAAGTTACCATTGTAAAATACATGTGGAATATGGATAATCTGATTATATCTATGTTTAAGTTTATATATATGATTACATATTTTAAAAGTCTGGAAGTATAAAATAAACTCACAGCCATTCTGAATTACAAAACTTTCACGTTCTTCTGTATTCACCTCTATGTGTTTGAATTTATGATAAATTGATACTAGCTTTTTCTCTGATTTTTTTTTTTTCCATTTTGGGAAACAAATGGCCAAAAATTTTGCTCTTTCCATTGTATCATGCCTACCCAAGCGATAGAGCTTTTGCCTCATAATTCCAATATTTTGAATCAGGTACATATACCATCAAGTTGGTAAGATGAACTGAGTATGGCTACCTGTATCCAGATACCTGTATGCCACTTATCTGACCAATCTTGTTCCTGCTGCCAGATATCTGTATGCCACTTATTTGGCCGATCTTGTTGCTGCTGGGCACCCCAAGCTTTGACCTGCCACACATGACTCTCACATCTTCTCAATTCCTTCTCAAGTTCTACTTCCCGTTATCTTTCAGGAAGCAAGGCATTTTTTTGAAATAGAAAGCCATTAACATTAAACAGATACATTCTTGTCTCTTACTCCCTAATGAGAGATCGCCTGCAATCTCACCTTCACCATAAAAGAGAAGCAAGGGTACAAATTAATTCTCACATTCCCCAAGGTAAAGCCATGATCACTAATGTCTGAATGTTCTGGTTGGTTCTCTTTGACTTCTGGTCTCCCTCCCATTAGTGTTGCTGCTTATTGTGTTGTGGTTTCAGTATGGCCTTTTTATGTGGTAAAGTAGAAAGGAGGCCAGGAAACTTGTGGCCTAGCCTTGGCCAAGGGACTTCAGGGGAGCTGCTCTTATAGTTTCAGATTTTTTTCTCTGTAAAATTGGGATATATAATTGATGCTGTTTCTATCTCTTATGATTGACAGAGGTTCAATGAAGTGGGTTACTACTGCAGTGATCCTGGAATAAGTTGCGAAGGACCTGAAGCAGGAAGTTGTTAAAAAACAAAACAAAATAAAACAAAGAACAAATATTAGGTAATTTGAAGAAAGTGCTACCATAGGTCCATGATTGGTTTGCCAGAAGGATAAAGGGCACAGAGGTGAATCAAAATGATCCCACAGGCACGTCAAAGGGAGACAGGGACCAACCTAAAGGAGCTTGCAATGGACAAAGCTGGAACAATCTGAACAATAAAATAAATAATATTGGATTATAAACCCCCAAATAAAATAAATATACACTAATCCATACTGTTATAAATAAATGACTGAATAAGCAAATAAATGGAAGAGAAGGGACAAATATTTTTTCCAGAAGAATTCCAATTTTTTCTATATTAAAATTTTAATTTATTAAATTTAATTTACATTTATTTATAAAAATAATGAGGGAAATAAAAAATTACCATTAGAACATCTTAGTAATAATTGCTGCTGTCAAAATCCACTGATTGCTAAAATTAGTGGTTGAAACTTTAAGAAAAACAAGATATTTGCAGAGACTATAAGAATGTCTTCCAAAATATGTATTAATCACTGTGGTAGTTTTAACATATGTACACAAATTCTTTAATACTCCTTCCTCTAGGAGGTGGAACTTAATTCCCCTCCCCTGAGTATAGGCTGGACTTAGTAACTTGCCTCTGACTAATAGGATATGGTAAGAGAAAAATACTAACTTTGTAGTAGAGAAACCTGGCAAACACCACCCTAAGTGATTAAGGTTAACATCACGGTAATAAGACATGTACCCCTGATATTCTGTGATGAGAAGGACATATCGCCTCTGTGGTATTCTTCCTCAAAATCCATAACCTCAGCCTAATCAAGAGAAAACATCAGGCAAATCCAAATGGGAGGGACATCCTAGAAAATACCTAACCAGTTCTCTTCAAAAGCCAAGGTAATACAAGTCAAGAAAAGACTGAGAAACTAAGGAAACTGAGGAGATGTCAATTAAGTGCAGTGTGGATCCTGGAACAGAAAAAGAATATTAGTGGGAAAACTGAAGAAATTTGCATGAAATCTGTAGTTTAGTTAGTAGTATTGTCCCAGTGTTACTTTCTTAGGTTTGATAAATGTACCATGGTTATGCAAAATGCTAACATTAGAGGAGGCTGTGTGAAGGGTATACAAGGACTCTCTGGACTGTCTTTGTAACTCTTCTGTCAAAATGAAATTATTTCAAAATAAAATGAACACACACACTTCGTTTTTTGAGTTTATTTGACTGGGAAAGTAGTTCGCCATTAACAAGATAAAAATAGTTAAAAGCAAGAATTAGTCTGGGGAAAGAGCATGACATCAATGGAAGTAGTAGGCAGTTGGAAATGTGAGTCATTTAAGAGAGAGGTCATAGGTTTGAGAATAAAATCCATAGACATATTACTTGAGATAATAAGTTTAAATGAGATGCCAGGAGAGAACATGTGGAAAGAGAGACATTGACTGACCACACTTGAAAGCACACCTAAGAGGAGGAACAGTAGGGAGGCTGGCTGAAACAGATAGGAATAGAATTTTTCCATAAAAGCCAAGGGAAAATACAGTTCCTAGGAAGACCTGGTCAGCACTGTCCAATGATACTGAAAAATGATGGAAGATCACTACAGAAAAGGTCATTGGATTTTAACTAGGAGCTCAGTGCTGATCTCAGAGACAATAGTATTAGGAGAGCAGGTAAGGAGAGGTGGGGATGATAGATATAGGAATCAAATTGCAAGGACTCATAGTGAGGAAGCAGGCTTGTCCAGGCCAGGCAAATGGACTTGTATAAGGAGCCCCTGGAGGAGAATGGGCCAGTCCTGGGAGAAGAGGCAGAAAGTGATGGCCAGAGCAAGCGGGCCTAAGGGCTGGGGCCCAAAGCTCCAAAAGAGAAGCCCCCTGCCCTCTCCTGGCTGTGGCTGCAGAAATCGTGCTGGAAGTTAGAAGCCCTGGATCAAGGACTGCTTCTTTCCTTCCCTAGCCAGGATGCCAGTCTATTACCCAAGTCCCAGCTTATCCCCACTGTGGACCAGAAAGTTAGGCCAGTGAGGAAATGAAGTAAGCTGAACTTACTCATCTTGTCTTCAGCTTTTATCTAAGATGGAGAATAATCAGTGTTTTTAAATTAGATATTAAAAGCTAGTATTACAGACTAGCTTCTGTGTGGGTATATGTATGTATAATAAAACATACACTTACCATGTGTATGCTTTATTGACTGCTTATCATGTGGCAGGGTCTGCGTAAATGCTTTATGTACATTATCTCATTTAATCATCCCAACAACCCTCTGTGACAGGTACTATTATTTTCCTCATGTTAAAAATGGAAACCTGAGACCCAGAGAGGTTAGAAACTTGATAAAGATCACACTGATAAGTAAATAGCAGAGGCAGGACTGACTCTAAAACCAGTGCTTTTAAGTACTGCAGTATACTGACTTACTGACATTCACATATGCATGTGCACACACATACACGTACACAGGACCCAGGCTGTGTGCCAGGCAGTTAACACTGGAGATCTCTAGATGGTAGGATTAAGGGTGATGGTTTTTTTCTTTTGTGATTTTCTGGGCTTTTTACAGTGCCTAGGAAGTCTCTTGAATTTTGAAAAAGAAATAATTGTTTTATTTAAGTTTTAAGATTTGGTGCTCTTTGCCAAATTTCTGTAATATCTGTGATGAGAACAAAGCAGGTGCATGCTGCTCAGTTGCAGACAAAGGAGTGTCTACCTTCTCTGCAGCAGCACAGGCTGCAGTGACAGGAAGGAGAATCTAGCATGTGTGTATATGTGAGTATTTGTGTGTGTGTGTGCTTGCGTGTGTACAGCAGCTGCTGAGGGGAGAAGAGGAACTGATGAGCTGTCTGAGGATAAACCACATGGAAACTCTCCCTCCCTGATGGCCACCTTGTCCCTGAGCCAGGCCCATTTGGGGACTGGGAGATATTTTTTCATACAAACCAACCTCATCCCTTGTTGAAAATCTGGCCAGGGAGCTAGGCTGCTGGCGTGAAGCCCAGGCTGCAGCCATAGAGAGTGATTGGAGTCATGCTGGAGCTACTTCAGGCCATGCAGGCCATGGGTCCAAGCAGGCAGTTGGTATCAGTGATGGGCAGAGATGAGCAGCAGCATTTAAGGTCAGCATTAGCCCACAGGCAAGGCTTTTGTCCAGAGTTTCCAAGGTCTTCAGGGTACACAGTTCAGAACCCTGGATAGCTCCTAGAGGATCTCTACCCCTACCAGGTCTGAAAGGCCAGATGCCGTGTCCTTAAGTCCCTATGCTTATTTTCTTTTCTTTTCTTTTTTTTTTTTCCTTTTTGTCTTTTTTTTCATGTCCGGCAACGGATCGCAACCCTCAGTGTCGCGCCCGTACCGGACCGGGACCAGCAACGGGATCGCAACCCTCAGTGCTGCGCCCGTACCGGACCGGGACCA
>NW_007726254.1:213340-224670 GCF_000696425.1 Galeopterus variegatus
TTTTTTTTTTTTTTTTTTTTTTTTAAAGAAGCAAACAACCCGGGGCCGGCCCGGTGGCGCACTGCTACAGTGCGCCGCTTGGGAAGCGTGGCGGCACTCCCACCGAGGGTTCGGATCCCGCATGCAGACCGGCCGCTCACTGGCTGAGCGAGGAGTGGGGGCAACACCAAGGGTTGCGATCCCGTAGCCGGTCCCGGTCCGGTACGGGCGCAACACTGAGGGTTGCGATCCATTGCCGGTCACGAAAAAAGACAAAAAGACAAAAAAAAAAAAGAAGCAAACAACCTAAACTTCCATCAGTGGGGACTAATAAAATAAACTATGGTACATCCACAGAATAGATATAGGCACCCTTTTAAAAGTAGCTACATGGACCTAATATGGATTGATATGAAAAGATGTTCATAGTATATATTTTTTTATTGTGGTAAAATGCACATAACATAAAAGTTACCATTGTAAAATACATGTGGAATATGGATAATCTGATTATATCTATGTTTAAGTTTATATATATGATTACATATTTTAAAAGTCTGGAAGTATAAAATAAACTCACAGCCATTCTGAATTACAAAACTTTCACGTTCTTCTGTATTCACCTCTATGTGTTTGAATTTATGATAAATTGATACTAGCTTTTTCTCTGATTTTTTTTTTTTCCATTTTGGGAAACAAATGGCCAAAAATTTTGCTCTTTCCATTGTATCATGCCTACCCAAGCGATAGAGCTTTTGCCTCATAATTCCAATATTTTGAATCAGGTACATATACCATCAAGTTGGTAAGATGAACTGAGTATGGCTACCTGTATCCAGATACCTGTATGCCACTTATCTGACCAATCTTGTTCCTGCTGCCAGATATCTGTATGCCACTTGTTTGGCCGATCTTGTTGCTGCTGGGCACCCCAAGCTTTGACCTGCCACACATGACTCTCACATCTTCTCAATTCCTTCTCAAGTTCTACTTCCCGTTATCTTTCAGGAAGCAAGGCATTTTTTTGAAATAGAAAGCCATTAACATTAAACAGATACATTCTTGTCTCTTACTCCCTAATGAGAGATCGCCTGCAATCTCACCTTCACCATAAAAGAGAAGCAAGGGTACAAATTAATTCTCACATTCCCCAAGGTAAAGCCATGATCACTAATGTCTGAATGTTCTGGTTGGTTCTCTTTGACTTCTGGTCTCCCTCCCATTAGTGTTGCTGCTTATTGTGTTGTGGTTTCAGTATGGCCTTTTTATGTGGTAAAGTAGAAAGGAGGCCAGGAAACTTGTGGCCTAGCCTTGGCCAAGGGACTTCAGGGGAGCTGCTCTTATAGTTTCAGATTTTTTTCTCTGTAAAATTGGGATATATAATTGATGCTGTTTCTATCTCTTATGATTGACAGAGGTTCAATGAGATAATAAGGACAAAGCTTTGAAAGCGTAAATCCAATAGAAACATAAAGATCCATATTTTTCTAAATTTAACCTCTTCTGATTTGTATTATAAACTTATGTCAAGAAGCATGTCTCTAAATCTGTTTACTATGGTATAGCAATTTAAGAGGAAGATGGGAGAGATATTGAAGAATCCGGAAAGGCCATTTTACTCTTAAAACCAACTTGAGGAAGGGGGAGGGCAGAGGAGAGTCGGAGACTCATTTTCTACTTTATCCACTTCTGTATTGGAACATGCATTACTTTTGTAAGTTAAGGAAACCAATAAAGGTATTTTTTAATGGCTTAAAATGATATAGTCAGACTAGATAGAGAAATTGGAAGTCATCTGCATATAGGACAGATAGCTGGGGCAAAGAGAACAAAGGACTTAGAAAGACGAGCAATTGGAAAAGCAGCCAGATTGGCAAATTGGGGCGATGTTTTTAAAACTCTTGAATGCCAGGTCAAGGAGTTTTTAAGTGATGGGAACCACTGAAGGGTCTTGAGCAAAGGGGTTCTGTAATCAGAGCAGTGTTTGATTCTCAAAAGAGTGTTTTAAAAATAATACACAAGGGGCTGGCCCCATGGCGCACTCGGGAGAGTGCGGGGCTGGGAGAGTGCAGGGCTGGGAGCGCAGCGACGCTCCCACCACGGGTTCGGATCCTATATAGGAATGGCCGGTGCGCTCACTGGCTGAGTGCGGTGCAGGTGACACCACACCAAGGGTTGCGATCCCCTTACTGGTCACGAAAAAGACAAAAAAAAAAAAAAAGATTTTAGGCCGGCCCGTGGCTCACTCGGTAGAGTGCGGTGCTGATAACACCAAGGCCATGGGTTCGGATCCTATATAAGGATGGCCGGTTTGATCACTGGCTG
Organism: Galeopterus variegatus; assembly: GCF_000696425.1. Lineage (NCBI taxonomy): Eukaryota > Metazoa > Chordata > Mammalia > Dermoptera > Cynocephalidae > Galeopterus > Galeopterus variegatus. The sequence continues at coordinate 215,645 of NW_007726254.1, forward strand.
AGTGTGGTGCTGACAACACCAAGCCAAGGGTTAAGATCCCCTTACCGGTCATCTTTAAAAAAAAAATAATAATAATAATAATAATAATACACAAGATGACTTGGAGGAAGAAGAGACAAGGTGGGGAAATGAGTGGGTTACTACTGCAGTGATCCTGGAATAAGTTGCGAAGGACCTGAAGCAGGAAGTTGTTAAAAAACAAAACAAAATAAAACAAAGAACAAATATTAGGTAATTTGAAGAAAGTGCTACCATAGGTCCATGATTGGTTTGCCAGAAGGATAAAGGGCACAGAGGTGAATCAAAATGATCCCACAGGCACGTCAAAGGGAGACAGGGACCAACCTAAAGGAGCTTGCAATGGACAAAGCTGGAACAATCTGAACAATAAAATAAATAATATTGGATTATAAACCCCCAAATAAAATAAATATACACTAATCCATACTGTTATAAATAAATGACTGAATAAGCAAATAAATGGAAGAGAAGGGACAAATATTTTTTCCAGAAGAATTCCAATTTTTTCTATATTAAAATTTTAATTTATTAAATTTAATTTACATTTATTTATAAAAATAATGAGGGAAATAAAAAATTACCATTAGAACATCTTAGTAATAATTGCTGCTGTCAAAATCCACTGATTGCTAAAATTAGTGGTTGAAACTTTAAGAAAAACAAGATATTTGCAGAGACTATAAGAATGTCTTCCAAAATATGTATTAATCACTGTGGTAGTTTTAACATATGTACACAAATTCTTTAATACTCCTTCCTCTAGGAGGTGGAACTTAATTCCCCTCCCCTGAGTATAGGCTGGACTTAGTAACTTGCCTCTGACTAATAGGATATGGTAAGAGAAAAATACTAACTTTGTAGTAGAGAAACCTGGCAAACACCACCCTAAGTGATTAAGGTTAACATCACGGTAATAAGACATGTACCCCTGATATTCTGTGATGAGAAGGACATATCGCCTCTGTGGTATTCTTCCTCAAAATCCATAACCTCAGCCTAATCAAGAGAAAACATCAGGCAAATCCAAATGGGAGGGACATCCTAGAAAATACCTAACCAGTTCTCTTCAAAAGCCAAGGTAATACAAGTCAAGAAAAGACTGAGAAACTAAGGAAACTGAGGAGATGTCAATTAAGTGCAGTGTGGATCCTGGAACAGAAAAAGAATATTAGTGGGAAAACTGAAGAAATTTGCATGAAATCTGTAGTTTAGTTAGTAGTATTGTCCCAGTGTTACTTTCTTAGGTTTGATAAATGTACCATGGTTATGCAAAATGCTAACATTAGAGGAGGCTGTGTGAAGGGTATACAAGGACTCTCTGGACTGTCTTTGTAACTCTTCTGTCAAAATGAAATTATTTCAAAATAAAATGAACACACACACTTCGTTTTTTGAGTTTATTTGACTGGGAAAGTAGTTCGCCATTAACAAGATAAAAATAGTTAAAAGCAAGAATTAGTCTGGGGAAAGAGCATGACATCAATGGAAGTAGTAGGCAGTTGGAAATGTGAGTCATTTAAGAGAGAGGTCATAGGTTTGAGAATAAAATCCATAGACATATTACTTGAGATAATAAGTTTAAATGAGATGCCAGGAGAGAACATGTGGAAAGAGAGACATTGACTGACCACACTTGAAAGCACACCTAAGAGGAGGAACAGTAGGGAGGCTGGCTGAAACAGATAGGAATAGAATTTTTCCATAAAAGCCAAGGGAAAATACAGTTCCTAGGAAGACCTGGTCAGCACTGTCCAATGATACTGAAAAATGATGGAAGATCACTACAGAAAAGGTCATTGGATTTTAACTAGGAGCTCAGTGCTGATCTCAGAGACAATAGTATTAGGAGAGCAGGTAAGGAGAGGTGGGGATGATAGATATAGGAATCAAATTGCAAGGACTCATAGTGAGGAAGCAGGCTTGTCCAGGCCAGGCAAATGGACTTGTATAAGGAGCCCCTGGAGGAGAATGGGCCAGTCCTGGGAGAAGAGGCAGAAAGTGATGGCCAGAGCAAGCGGGCCTAAGGGCTGGGGCCCAAAGCTCCAAAAGAGAAGCCCCCTGCCCTCTCCTGGCTGTGGCTGCAGAAATCGTGCTGGAAGTTAGAAGCCCTGGATCAAGGACTGCTTCTTTCCTTCCCTAGCCAGGATGCCAGTCTATTACCCAAGTCCCAGCTTATCCCCACTGTGGACCAGAAAGTTAGGCCAGTGAGGAAATGAAGTAAGCTGAACTTACTCATCTTGTCTTCAGCTTTTATCTAAGATGGAGAATAATCAGTGTTTTTAAATTAGATATTAAAAGCTAGTATTACAGACTAGCTTCTGTGTGGGTATATGTATGTATAATAAAACATACACTTACCATGTGTATGCTTTATTGACTGCTTATCATGTGGCAGGGTCTGCGTAAATGCTTTATGTACATTATCTCATTTAATCATCCCAACAACCCTCTGTGACAGGTACTATTATTTTCCTCATGTTAAAAATGGAAACCTGAGACCCAGAGAGGTTAGAAACTTGATAAAGATCACACTGATAAGTAAATAGCAGAGGCAGGACTGACTCTAAAACCAGTGCTTTTAAGTACTGCAGTATACTGACTTACTGACATTCACATATGCATGTGCACACACATACACGTACACAGGACCCAGGCTGTGTGCCAGGCAGTTAACACTGGAGATCTCTAGATGGTAGGATTAAGGGTGATGGTTTTTTTCTTTTGTGATTTTCTGGGCTTTTTACAGTGCCTAGGAAGTCTCTTGAATTTTGAAAAAGAAATAATTGTTTTATTTAAGTTTTAAGATTTGGTGCTCTTTGCCAAATTTCTGTAATATCTGTGATGAGAACAAAGCAGGTGCATGCTGCTCAGTTGCAGACAAAGGAGTGTCTACCTTCTCTGCAGCAGCACAGGCTGCAGTGACAGGAAGGAGAATCTAGCATGTGTGTATATGTGAGTATTTGTGTGTGTGTGTGCTTGCGTGTGTACAGCAGCTGCTGAGGGGAGAAGAGGAACTGATGAGCTGTCTGAGGATAAACCACATGGAAACTCTCCCTCCCTGATGGCCACCTTGTCCCTGAGCCAGGCCCATTTGGGGACTGGGAGATATTTTTTCATACAAACCAACCTCATCCCTTGTTGAAAATCTGGCCAGGGAGCTAGGCTGCTGGCGTGAAGCCCAGGCTGCAGCCATAGAGAGTGATTGGAGTCATGCTGGAGCTACTTCAGGCCATGCAGGCCATGGGTCCAAGCAGGCAGTTGGTATCAGTGATGGGCAGAGATGAGCAGCAGCATTTAAGGTCAGCATTAGCCCACAGGCAAGGCTTTTGTCCAGAGTTTCCAAGGTCTTCAGGGTACACAGTTCAGAACCCTGGATAGCTCCTAGAGGATCTCTACCCCTACCAGGTCTGAAAGGCCAGATGCCGTGTCCTTAAGTCCCTATGCTTATTTTCTTTTCTTTTCTTTTTTTTTTTTCCTTTTTGTCTTTTTTTTCATGTCCGGCAACGGATCGCAACCCTCAGTGTCGCGCCCGTACCGGACCGGGACCAGCAACGGGATCGCAACCCTCAGTGCTGCACCCGCACCTCGCTCAGCCAGTGAGCAGGAACCGGTCTGTATGTGGGATCCGAACCCTCGGCGGGAGCGCCGCCGTGCTCCCAAGCGGCGCACTGTAGCAGTGCGCCACCGGGCCGGCCCAATGCTTATTTAATTTTCAATAGCCTTCTCACACATGTCTGTTGCTGTGAAAGGGGCCTGGCCTCTTCTCTTTCCAAGACCAGCCCTATGGGTCCAAGTGATCCTCTTTATCTCCTCCAGCCCCTGCCCTGCCTCTCCGCCATACATATCTAGCCTGACTGAGCTGTCTGTTGAAGTCACTATCAACTCTGAAAGTGAAGTAAGCTTGCAAAACAACCATGTCACCTCCTATGCTGTCCCTGGCCAGGGTTGGACACCCTAATACCTCAGGGCTGTAGGACTCAGTGGGGGGTTGGGGGGCCAGGTAAGAGTCTAGTGAACAAAGGAGTGTTAAAAGGCCTTTGTCTCTAATACCCCTGGCCTCCCCTCTTCCATATGGGGTGGGGCATGAAGGAAGAGAAACTAAGGAGAGACACTAAGCAGGTTTCAAGGCCTGAAGGAGGAGTCATCCATGAGCTGTCACTATACCTCCAGCCTGGCAATGTGAATATATATGATTTAAAGATTGTTCTTTTTAGGGGAAGGGCATTGACATTAGGTTGGGTGTGGGGGATGTGTAGTAAGTAGAAGCAGAAATGAAACTAGTGAGAGCCAGCCCCGTGGCTCACTCGGGAGAGTGCGGTGCTGGTAGCGCCAAGGCCGCAGGTTCAGATCTTATATAGGGATGGCTGGTGCACTCACTGGCTGAGTGTGGTGCAGACAACACCAAGCCAAGGGTTGCGATCCCCTTACCGGTCAAAAAAAAGAAAAAAAAAGTGAAACTAGTGAGTCTGGAGGTTCATAGCCTGCTACCCCCACCCTAGCCATGAACATGGCCCCCAGAGTCCACAGGCATTGGAGAGTTAAATTAGCACTGAAAGGGGTTTCCTCCCCAATTCTCCAAGTCATGTAAAGGGAGGGGTATGTGTGAGGAATCTGAAAGGGAAGAATAATCATAATCATTTACTAGGGATTAGGTTTTCTGATCAGAATATCTCCTGTACCTCCACATCTCTTCCATGGCTAAATGAATCAAAACCAGCAAATGAGGTTACTGTGCCCTCACTTTAAGATTCCCTGGGCTGGGGCCGGCCCGGTGGCACACTGCTACAGTGCACTGCTTGGGAGTGCGGCGACGCTCCCGCCGAGGGTTTGGATCCCACATACAGACCGGCCGCTCACTGGCTGAGCGAGGTGCGGGCGCAACACCGAGGGTTGCGATCCCGTTGCCAGTCCCGGTCCGGTATGGGCGCGACACTGAGGGTTGCGATCCGTTGCCGGTCACGAAAAAAGACAAAAAGGAAAAAAAAAAAAAAAGATTCCCGGGGCTGGTGAGAAAAAAGGAAGGTAAATCTGGCTGGATTGAAGCTGAACCAAAACACTCAGGATCCTTTCCCCCTCAACCAGCCCTGCTCTGGACCTTGTGCAAGGCCCTCCTCCTGCTCACTGGCTGAGCGAGGTGCGGGCGCAACACCGAGGGTTGCGATCCCGTTGCCAGTCCCGGTCCGGTATGGGCGCGACACTGAGGGTTGCGATCCGTTGCCGGTCACGAAAAAAGACAAAAAGGAAAAAAAAAAAAAAAGATTCCCGGGGCTGGTGAGAAAAAAGGAAGGTAAATCTGGCTGGATTGAAGCTGAACCAAAACACTCAGGATCCTTTCCCCCTCAACCAGCCCTGCTCTGGACCTTGTGCAAGGCCCTCCTCCTGCTCACTGGCTGAGCGAGGTGCGGGCGCAACACCGAGGGTTGCGATCCCGTTGCCAGTCCCGGTCCGGTATGGGCGCGACACTGAGGGTTGCGATCCGTTGCCGGTCACGAAAAAAGACAAAAAGGAAAAAAAAAAAAAAAAAGATTCCCTGGGCTGGTGAGTGAGAAAGGAAGGTAAATCTGCCTGGATTGAAGCTGAACCAAAACACTCAGGATCCTTTCCCCCTCAACCAGCCCTGCTCTGGACCTTGTGCAAGGCCCTCCTCCTTTCGAGACCTTGTGTCTTTCACCTCTGATAGGCTCTTGTGTCCCTTATTGAAGAAATTGTCAAGCCTAAAGGCCATTACATGCATTATACCTCAAAGAACTTCCTGGTTTAAGAAGCTGGTGCTAAAGAGTGAACCCCCTGGAGAAGAGCTGCAGGCTCCCTCTCCTAGCACCAACCAGGCATAATGGGAGAGGGAAGGACAAGGAGAAGAAAAGAACATTTGGTGTTCACTGAGCCATGAGTAGACCTGGTAGAGTTTGGGCTGGAAGGACTAGGGTGGCCCCCACCCCACCTGAAGAGGTGTTTCTGGATAGCAGTGCTGGAGATGGGGCCACTTACAAGGTAGTAACTAATTTATGGGTGAAAAGAGGATGTGGATCCAGGCTGTCTCTCAGCCTGGCCCCTCTCTTGCTCCTGGAAACAGGATATCCCAACTTGCATGAGAGGCCCTTACTGTAGGATTAAGCACAGGCTCTTTCAATGCACAAGGAAGCCAGGAGAAGAAACAAGAACAGATGAGGATTTTGCCAGATCCCAAGAGGTTTGTTTGTATTGGTTTTGTTCAAGTAGAACAGGCCTAATCTCAGCCAGAGCTTGCTCTCAGTCTGTTCTCAGGGGCAATAGCACCCCAGTGTTTGCCTTCCTCACAGCAGATTCTCTGTAGTCATTGCTTTATTTAGGAGCTGTGATTATGTGGCCACAAACCTTACTAAATTGAATACAATCCTGAGCATTCAGAAGACAAAACAGTTTAGGACTCAAGAGAGGGAGCAGCTGGCTGGAAAGAAGGGCCCATGAATTCTAATCCCAGGACTGCCATCTGGCATTGACCTGGGACAGCTCATTTACTCTCTACCCTGGAGGCTTTCTCTGGGATCTCAGGGCCTGAATAAAAACAGACCTGAGAACTCAGAGAGTGAAACAACCTGTCTAGACTCTCAAAGCCAGTACAGTTCACAGGTGAACTAGAATCCATAGGCCTTATTCTCCATCCAGAGGCTGTGTTTACTGTTAGGGAAGTTTCTTGCATTTTCCTTCACTGTCTCCTTGTCCTTATATCTGAACTCCCAAGGACTCCCCTGCCTTGGGCAAGATCAATGCCTGGTAAACAATGTTGCAAGTCCCAGATTGTCAGAAAGCACTTTGAGCAGATCAGAGCGCCATCCCTACCTTCCTCCAAAGGGTTTTCTGATGGTTTGGATTCCAAGCTGGTTGCCTACTCCTCTAAACTCAAGAATAAGATTTGATTGTGGAAGTATATATTTGCAATTAAACAGTTGAGCCTGGCCATTGAGTCACAAAGAAGACTCTGTCTGCTCAGCAGGGGGCCAGTCCCCAAAAGAAGTTGACCTGGAGATGAGTTGCTGCTTTGGCCATAGATCTTAAGTGGAGTTTTAACTAGGTCAAGCCTTCAGGTGAGCAAGTAAGAGTTTTGAGGACTCTTTGGCTGTGCTGCAAAATAACTTCATGGAAGGCTGTCTTTCAGCCTCCGGCCAGAGGCTTACATAGAAGTGGTCCTACAAAGAATACACAGTGCAACATCTGTCTGGGACAGCAGTGGACAAGGCCCTGGTGCAGCCTGGTAGATCACTAGCCTTTTGCTACCTCTCTGTTACAAAAAGATCCTTGCTGTGCCCTCAAACTAAGTAGAAGGCAATGTTTGTCTGTTATCAGATTACGGCCCTTCATTTTCTGTGCTAGGCACTGGGAGGACACAGTGGAGACAGGCACAGTCCCTATCTTCATGAATATTTATTAAGCAAGTAAATTATACAAATAATCATTTAAGTAAAATTTGATAAGTGCATGAAAGAACTGTATGGGGGGGTGGGGCTGTGAGAGTGTATTACAAAGGGATCCAACCTATCTTGACATCATTCACAGAAAGCTTCTTTTAAGAAGTGATGTGTCAGCCAAGGCCTGAATGATGAGTAAGCTCTAACCAGAAGGGGAGCATGAGGTGGGAAGGATTTTGGTACCCCATCAGGAACAAAGATCAGTGATGTAAAGTGTAGTAAGCCCAGGTAAGAGTGGCACAAGATGAAGTTGGGGACATGGAAGGGAAGGCAAGCAATTGCTCCTTTGCCACCATTCTTAGCCTAGTCTGAATAACTCCTTTTTAAAAAGTGCTGGTTTAGGGTCAAGATGGCGGAATAGACAGTCCCTAGCATCACTCACTCCCACAAATCAACCGATTTAAACTATAAAAACATAACATCAGGTGCATACGGTATGGGGAGACGTCCAGCGGGTGAGGCAGAAGCTCCGCAGAGACCGTATGCCTTGCAGGGCCACCGTCGCACAATCCAGCAGATAGGCTTCACCACTGCCACCTGGCTCCATTGCACACGGAGTGGGAAGACGTCCGGCAGGGGAGGTGGAGACTCCACGGGGACCACACTGCTGCCGCACGATCCAGCAGCCCAGCCCAGTGTGTACGGAGCACAGAGACATCCAGCAGGGGAGATAGAAGCTCCGTAGAGTCCACATACCCTGTGGGGGGGACCGCCACCACACAATCCAGCAGCAGGTAGGCTTCACTGCCATGACCCGGCTCCATCCCAAGCCCGGCCTAGCGTGCACAGAGCAGGGAGACATCCAGCAGAGGAAGGGGAAGCTCCACAGAGACCACACACTCTGCGGTGCCTCTGCACATCCCAGCAGCCCGGCCCAGAGTGCATGGAACAGGGAGAAGTCCAGCACAGGAGGTGGAAGCTCAGAAGAGACCACACACCCTGTGGTACTGCTCCATGATCCAGCAGCCTGGCTGACTCCAAGCTGACCAGAGAGGTGGCTCCCCGGAGAGGCCCAAGACCCAAGGCAACCACACATGCAAGGCAATGGTGGCCAACTGAGCAGTCACTGAGGTAGCCATATCAAATTGGCAACCACAGCAACATCTTAATCAGTCAAGTCAATAGTATCAAACCTGTGGACTGTGAAACCCCCTGCTACAATGAATAAACATCAAAGAAAAGATACCAGAGATACAAAAAATCAAGAAAGTACACCACCAAAGGATAATAACTCTCAAGCTCTAGATCCTATAGAACAAGAAGCCCTTGAAATGACTGACAAGGAATTTGGAGTGATAATTCTAAGGAAACTGAATGAGATACAAGAAAACTCAGCTAGACATCATGATGAAACTAGGAAAAGTATACAGGACCTGAAAGAAGAAATGTACAAGGAAATCAATGCCCTGGAAAAAAAAATGTAGCAGAACTTGCTGAACTGAAGAAGTTATTCAGTGAAATAAAAAACACAATGGAGAGTTTAACCAGCAGGCTTGCGGAAGTTGAAGAAAGAACCTCTGAACTTGAAGATGGGCTGTTTGAAATAACACAAGCAGACCA
>NW_007726254.1:225670-226083 GCF_000696425.1 Galeopterus variegatus
GAAAAGGCTATCTACAACCCAAGGAACCAACAAACACAGAAAACAAATGGTAAATCAGAAAGCAAGGAACAAAAGACACCTAAGACAACCAAACAATAATCAATAAAATNTGGATTAAAGAATTAAATATACACCCTGAAACAATAAAACTTCTTAAAGAAAACACAGGAGCAACACTTCAGGAAGTAGGATTGGACACCGACTTCATGAATGAGACCCCAAAAGCACGGGCAACCAAAGGAAAAATAAACAAATGGGATTATATCAAACTAAAGAGCTTCTGCACAGCAAAAGAAACAATGAACAGAGCTAAAAGACAACCAACAGAGTGGGAGAAATATCTGCAAAATAAACATCTGACAAAGGATTAATATCCAGAATACAAAGGAACTCAAACAACTTTACAAGAAAAA
>NW_007726254.1:227449-271481 GCF_000696425.1 Galeopterus variegatus
TTGGTGGGAGCTAAAAATAAATAAATAAATTCACACACACACACACACACACACAAAACGGTGGGGGGAAGAAGACATAACAACTATAGTTCCTTGAAGTTGATACAACAAGTGAACAGAAAGGACATTGTTGGGTGGGAGGGGGGAGAGGGAGGTGGGAGGGAGGTTTTGGTAATGGGCCACAATAATCAACCACATTGTATATCGACAAAATAAAATTTAAAAAAAAAAATAAATAATAAAAATAAAAAGTGCTGGTTTAGACCCATTCTAACTGCCATCACATGCCCCCAGGGGCAGGCTAGTGCCTGTTCCATCTGCCTAGCACAGGGGATTCTCATAGGAATTTTCCCAGAGAGGCACTTCTAGCCTCAGTTTGGGGATCACACAAATAGAGTGGTCCTCACCTGGTAGCAAAGCTCAGAGGAGGAAGGAGGGAGGAGGCAAGACAGACTAGGCACTTACTTTTCCTACAAATCTTCTCTGTGTGTTTTTTCATTGCTTTGAACTGTTTATTAATGCATGACAGAAGCCATTTCACTATTTAGATGGTTCCACTGGGAATTCCCCACCACCACCCCACCTCCTGAGGCAGATAAAAAAATGTCAGCTTTCAAGATTTTATACTTGGATTTCAGAAACTAAATTACATTACTACATCCGGTGAGGCGGCGCCATTGCCTGTTCCTATCTGCATGCTCCAGGCACTGTGAGGCGGATAACATCAGCATGTTGAAGCAGCTCGATCCAGACAATTTGCAGCTGTCTGGAGCTGAGCCAGAGGCAGGGTGTGCAAAATTCTCTCAGAATTCTGAGCAGCTCAGGATCTACTGTAAACTGGGATCCAGGATTTGAGGGTTCTTTCCATAGACCATCATTTCTCCTATCTGTAAAGAGAGAATTTTGTCCCACCTAGATGTAAAAAGGAGCTGAAAATTACTCTTCTAAACATCAGAATTGTATAAAATCACTGATAACCCAATACTCAGGAGGTTTTCATTGGAGTGTAAAATAGAAGGTGGTGTGGGAAAGAGTGGAAGTCAATATATGAAAATTGCAGGTTCCTACTGCCTGTGAAATTAGATGTTCATGTAAAAGCCAAAATACTCCTAGAAATGGCTATTCTGTGCTACCTTGAAGCCTAGATGTGAAGGTCTTATAACTAACCCCCTGACAGCCACAAAGTTGTGGAGTGGAAGATAAAGTATTGTTCCCCTGCCAGGGAACATAAGAACTTTTGGGGTTTCCTTTCTATTCATAGCCAAGATTTAACTCTATAGAACAATCATTCCTTTCACAACAAAAAATTTCCAGCTTATTGGATTATTTCAAATGCATCAAATAGCATAAAACATTCATTCAATTCTGGCAGCATTCACAGACCTATTTTTGTAAATAGCCAAACACAGGCTGTTCATGCCTGAAACATGATTTTTTTTCCCCAAATGCAGTAGGTCAAGTCACCAAGGTCAAGGTTTTGGAAGAAGTCAGTCCAACATCATTGAAATTGCTAGTCCTCCGCCCTAGTGCAAGCCTGGCTTTCCTGTACCTCAGTGCCCTGCCCAGCACTCATAGGTTTCAATGTTTAGATGAAGGAGACAGAAGATCAAGGATCTACCCCTGTGTATAACTGCACATTTTTAAAACTTTTCTAGACACAGTGGAGGCATGTAGCTTACTGACTCTTATACCTGGAGACAAATGAATAATTAAGTGTTGGGAAAATAGAATCGTTTGGTCAGGGCCCTTGCCTTGAGTCCAGTTGGGTATGGTTTTAGCACATCTTTTATAAGCAAATGTGTGTGTGTGTGTGTGTGTGTGTGTGTGTGTGTGTGTGTGTGTGTGTGTGTAGTTAGTGTGCACGTGCGCCAATGTATCTTTTTAGTTTTGTTGCTATTCTTGTGTGTGTGTGAGAGAGAGAGAGAGAAGTTTTAGTGAAGCAGGTGGGTGGGTGTCTGCCTTGAGTGCCCACCCTGTACAGCCATGCCTTCCAACCTATGGCTCCAAGGACCTTTTGGCCAGTTACCTAGCTCATAGACCTGCATGTGAGGGGTCTGGGGACCCAGTCTGGTATGTGAGGGGTCTGGGGACCCAGCCTGGTGTGTGAAGGGTTTGTGACTCAGTCTGTGAATGGGCTTGAGGGGTCTGTGAACTCCAAACCCAGTCCTGGCTCAGCAGTTGGCCCAGTTGGTACAGGATTGCTGGCGGGTAGAGGAGCCCAACAAGTGGCATGGTTGTGTAGCTAGACAATTGGCATCACGAACAGGATTAAGAGCACTACAATTGGCGACATCAGCAGGATTCCAGACATTAGAGCCATAGCCCAACATTTGGTGTAGTCTGCGGCAGGATTCTGAGCAGTTACTGGAGCTGAAAGCCCTTGGAAAAAAGAGGAAATGTGGCTACTTTTGAATATGCTCTGCCCTATGGCCACCTTCCTGTTGACTGGGATCTGGTTGCTGCACACTGTACTGCAAGGCAGCATAGACCAGGCACTACAATGGAAAACCCCTTGGGAAGGGGAGGAAATGTGGCTATCCTTGAGCATGTGGTACGTGGTGGCCACTTTTCTGCTGACTGGAGCCCGGCTATTGCTCACTATGCTGCAAACTGATCGAGATTTGCAGCAGAAAGCAGAGTTGTTGGAAGCATGGATAAATGTCCTGGAGGATGACGTGCAGTGACTGGCCACTCCTGCCTCTCACACCAGGGAAGAGGACCAACCCAGTGGTGAGTCAGGGAAACTGTGTATCTCCAGGCATGACCTGTTGTGCATGAGAAACTGAGACAGTAAAGCAGAAGAAACAGGGAGAGCCCCTGGCTGCTACAGCTATGGGACCTAGGGGTGGATGGTGTAACGTGCTCTAGAGACAATATAGTAAAGGCGTGTTGCGTTTGTCTGAAGGCAAATGGCTTGAAGGGTGCCCCTTAAACCTGATGGCCAGCTGGGTGCCATAAAACCCAAGAAAAGAGTGCCACATGCCGATGGGCAGATGACCCAAGGACAGGTGCCCCTGCAGAATTTCGAGTATGTTTTCACCTGGTGAAAAGGTGGAAAAGTTAGTCTCTGTTACTACGTGCCTGTCTCTGTGGCAGTGGTTACAGGATAGCTGCAGATATGCACAGGGGCAGGGCAGCCACTCCTTGATGGACTGGGAAAATGCAGCTGTTTGAACTGTGGGAGAATGCTGCAAAACTGCCTGAGACTGAGTGAGTAGCCAGTGAAAGCTGAGCTGATTGAAGTGATTCAAAAGCCAGAATGTAAAGGGAACAAGCATAAAGATTTGGAAAATTTGCAGCCTGGCAATGTGGTAGAGAAGTGGAGAGCAGGAGAAAAACGCAGGGGTGAAGCAGATAACCTGTTTGCTAAAGACATTATCTTGGAGGTGAGGCAGCCAGATGCTAAGAGCCAAGACAATGGGGAAAAAAGCCCTAAACACATTTGAGAAGTCTGTATGGGTGCCCCACGCATCACAGGCCCTAAGTGCCTTTGAGAAGTTTGGGAGAGTGCCCCTCCCATCCTAGGAGAACTGAGTTGTCCAGAGGACAGACCTGAGGTGTCACTGCCCTCAGAAAACTGCTCCCTGCATCCCAGCTGCTCTGGCCGGAGTAATCCTGCCTCAGCACCTCTGAAGAAAAAAAGCCAAAAACCTCGGTGGCATTCATGTTGTGTTAAGTTTGTAAGCAGTTTGCGAGAGCATGGTAGCCTCCACCTAGATTTCAGAAGATGTATGCATAAGCTGGGGGACTCACACAGAGACCTGCTGCAGGGGTGGAGCCGCTGCAAAGGTCATCTATGGAGCAATGTGGAGCAGAAAAGTGGGGTCAGAGTCCCCACAGAGAACTCCCACGGAGAAAATGTCTAGTGGAGCCAGGATGGCAGGACTGCAGCCAGGAGCCCAGACTGTGGGGTTGCTGGCAGTGTGCAACGCCAGTCTGGAGAAGCTGCAGGCACGAGGGCAGCTCAATGGGCTGCACCTGGCAGAGCTGTAGGAGCCAGGTTGCCCAATACTTTAGGGGTCCGGGTGCCCCAGTGTGCTTAACGTTTGCCCTGCTTGGGTTTCGGATTTGTTTGGGAGCCGTTTTCCTTTCTTTTCCTCCCTTCTGGAATGGGAATGTGTACCCAATGTCTGTCCCACTGTATCTTGGAAGTAGATAAACTTGTTTTTGACTGTTTACAGGTTCATGGCTGGAAGGACTTTTGCCTTTGGTCTCAGAGGAGACTTTGGACTTTCGACTTTTGAGTTGTTGCTGCAACAAGCTAAAGACTTTTGGGACTGGGATGGAATGTGTAGTATGTAAATGTAAGGGTCATTTATCCTTGCTGAGGGAACATTGTGGAAGATTCTGAATGCGCAGATTGTACACAAGGACCCTGAAGGGGTGGATTGTTGGGAATGCTGAGGGAACACTGTGGAAGATTCTGAATGCGCAGATTGTACACAAGGACCCTGAAGGGGTGGATTGTTGGGAAAATAGAATAGTTTGGTCAGGGTCCTCACCTCGGGTCCAGTTGGGTGTGGTTTTAGCACATCTTTTGTAAGCAAATTGTGTGTGTGTGTGGAGTTAGTGCATATGCGCACCAATGTATCTTTTTAGTTTTGTTGCTATTCTCATGTGTGAGAGAGGAAGAGGAAGAGGGAGAGAGAGAGTGATAGGGAGAGGGAGGGAGGGAGAGAAGGAGGGAAAGAGGGAGGGAAAGAGGGAGAGAGGGAGGAGGATAGAGAGAGAGAAGTTTTAGTGAAGCAGGCGGGTGGGCGTCTGCCTTGGGTGTCTGCCCTGCGCAGCCATGCTTTCCAACCTATAGCTCCAAGGACCTTTGGGCCAGTTACCTATCTCATAGACCTGTGTGTGAGGGGTCTAGTGACCCAGCCCGGTATGTGAGGGGTCTGGGGACCCAGCCTGGCATGTGAAGGGTTTGTGACCCAGTCTGTGAATGGGTTTGAGGGATCTGTGAGCACCAGATCCAGCCCTGGCTCAGCAGTTGGCCCACTCAGTACAGGATTGCTGGCAGGTAAAGGAGCCCAGCAACTGGCGTGGTCATGTAGCTAGACAATTGGCATCACGAACAGGATTAAGAGCACTACAGTTGGCGACATTGGCAGGATTCCTACATTAGTTGAGTGGCTCCACATTAAGTCAAGTGATTCTTTGTTTTTACTTTTATTTGTTTGTTTTTACAGAAAGGTATTATGGAAAGTTTTAAAGTAAAAAATCACAATCATATAACAGAGTATATGTTCCAAGGTTGAGCCTCCATCCGGATGTGTACAGTTGGTGGAGCAAGTGTTCTGGAAGAATCTCAATGTAGTCTGCTCTCCCCTCTGTCCTGGATTCCCAGGCCACTCCTGTGAGGTCTATGCTGGCCTCCTGTTCCAAGGACTAGAAGTCCAGAGTCTTTGCTGTTTCTTGCCATAGCCTGGGGAAGACGACCCAAGGCTAAGTCAGGGGAGTCTGGTGAAGCCAGAACTTGGGGCAACTCCCACCCCACTACTTGCTGTTACTTCTAGGTTGGCCAGGCCCTGGTCAGCCTCCCTTGTCTTCAGCCCATCCCTTGCCCACACCTCCTAAGAAACAGCAGAACTGCCATGATTTCTGGACTATGACCAGACTTCTCTACTGGAGGGCTTCTGTCTGTGTGGAGTCTCAATCCTCCCAAAGATCAACCATAATTGTTAAGAATGAAATGGAGTTTTTGCTTAAATGTCAGCAAACCTGAGAACAAACTGTGTCTTAAGTTCTCTTTCTTGACATCATCAAACAGCTGGCCATTCTCTGAAGTCCCTTTGTCCCAGCCTCAACTACCCTCCAGTCTCTCTTGTCATATGACAAGAGCCCCTCCAGGATTCTGGTTCTGGTTCCTCCCTGTCTTATATTATTATTCTCAAAACCCTGTACTTCCAAGACATCCGTGGTACCACTCTCTCCCCAGTCCCCTGCCCTTCTGACCATGGCTGTGAGTCTTCTGCCTATCCCTCCAGTGTTGATGTTCCTCGAGTTTTTTTTCTCTAGCTCTTCATATATAGAGACATGCACACACTCCTGCACAAAACAAAATTGTGAAAACTTACTTCTGTTTCTGTTATTCTTTCTTGTTTGGTGGCACCACAATTCACCCAGTCACCTGAATTAGGAAGAAACCCAGGAGTCATCCTTGCATACATTTTTTCCCTCGGTCTCAGATCCAATCAGCTACTAAGCGCTAGCAGTTTGATCTTGATATGTTTTTTCCAACCCGTCTGACACTGCCTTTTGCAAGCTTTTATCACCTGATGCAGTGACTCTTATCTGGTCTCCGTGTCTCCAGTTTAATCATTCCTGCCCATTCTCTTGACACTGCTCCCAAAGTGATCTGGTAATAGGCTGAAAATCCTTCAAGGGTTCTCTATTATTTCTGGTTAAAGTCCAAAGCCCTGAACATGATTTACAAAGCCATTCATGATTTTAATTCTTCTTCTCATTCTAATCTCATTACCTGCCACTTCACCCCCCACATTTAACAGGCTCGCAGGGTTGAGCTATTCCTTTTGCCTTCCATATAGTCAAGTGCATCTTCCTCCCCATTCTTTTCTTTTCTTTTTTCCTTTTTGTTCTCCATTCCTTTCTCCATCTGGTTCACTTCTACTTCCTATTCACGTTTCATGCTTCAGCTATTAAAGTTATCTGCTTATTCATTTGCCTCATTCACTGGCCTATTAACTCCATCTTGAGTTATTGACTGCTTCAGTGGCTCCATTGTTTCCTAACTCATGGAGCAGGAAGTTGGTGATCAGAAAGCATCCATGCCATTTTCTAAAGAGGGGCTCCACATGTGCGCTGAGCCCTAGAGACATGATTGGACTAGGTACCAGCCTTCCAAGTAACTGCTTCGCAAGACCACAGTCCTGTAGCTGTGTAAATTCTGGTACATTGTTAATCTCATGACTGAGATCTGATGTCTCTGAGGAGGGTCTAGTGTATGAGAGATGAGCAAATTAAATTCAAATTACCTCCAGGATGTGATTTTGAACATATTGCCTTACACAACCTGGTTCTTCAATTTTAAAGTAAGAATGATATTTACCTTACTTGGTTTCTGTGAGAATTAAATGAGATAATGTAGACAAAGCATCTAGTACCATGGCTGTACATATAGCAGATGTTCAAGTAATAGTTTGATGAATTCCAGAAGAACCACACCTGGGCTGAATTGCTCTGAATGACTTCCTGCCTAGGCCCAGCCAAAGCTCTTCGTAGACGTGCCTCCCCAACATGAGCTTTGGTTAGTCTCTCTTCTCCTTTCCTCCTAAATGATTGTCCCCTCTTGGCACTAAGAATAGCCAAGGTAAAGCTATGGTAGAAGGCTCTTTGAGGAACTGTCTGGGGATGGTATGGGTGTAGAGGGACTGGCATAGAGCCTTGCCATTCAGAGTGTGGTCCCTATACTAGCAACATTAGTATCACCAGGGAACTGGTATGAAGGTCACTCAGGCTTTACTCCATACCTACTGAATCCAAATCTGCATTTAAATAATATCTCTAGTTGATTGTATGCACATTAATGTTTTAAGAAGCGCATAGATAGGCTCAGCAGCAGTGGAGGGATGTCAGCCCTGCAGGTGTGTCAGAGCTGTCTAGAAGAGGTGAAGTTTGCAGAGGTATGGAGGGACTGCGGCCGGGGGTACAGTCAGAACAGAGTTGGTATCATCAGAGGTGTGGGCTACAGAGCAGTGGGGGTGTTCTTTGGGAGGATGTTTGTTATTTGCTATTTCAGGGCCTCTTCCTATGGGTGCCTTGCACATGAAGTTGTACCCTTGAGTTAACCAGTCAGTGTCACTGTACCAGCCAGGGAGCAATAGATGGGCAGAGAAAGGCTCTCTGCTGTCGCGAGCCTGGGGAGACCGTCTAGCAGCTTAGAAGTTGAGTATTCTTTCCCTTGAGAGATGCATAACCAGCAACTGGCTAGCTTTACTGCTGAAAACTTGTCTTAAGCTTGTACTAAGCTAGTCTTTCCTCTTCTACTCTACTACCCCCAACCAGCACGTGCACCCCTCACCCCAACACACACACACACACACACACAAACTGTCTTATCTTCAGAGACTCAGGTGGTGTCAAAACCTTCTAAGGGTTAATGCTCTCCTTCCCCCCCACCACGTCTTTCACGCCACACTCAGCCCAGAGCCACCATGGGGCCCTCAGCCTTGATTTCTCTGCTATACAGAGCAAGCCTGGAGAAAGTGACTACAAGCCCTGGGCTTGGGTGGAGGCAGCAAGAGTTTGTTTCACCACAGCTGCCATCTTTCTCTCTTTAGCACTCGTAGGACTTTGAATCCCTGTGTGCCTTCTCAGTAAAACCCTTCCCAGCCACACACCTAGAGCCTCTTGATCCTTCTCTTGGGAAGGTTATTTGTGCATCTCAGTGGTAAAGGAAAAGGCCCTGCTGTACCTGACCCCCCAGAAATGGGGTGGGCTGAGTGCCCTGTGGTAGAGTAGGGGCTGCAGCAGCAACTAAAAGCTGTAAGAATAGAATCCTAGCCCCAGGGCTGAGTTTCACCAGTTGTTGCTTTAAACCCTCTGCCAAAGTACCCAGTGACCCAACAGCCAGGCCTCCAGGCTCCTGCCCAGGCCTTACCCTCTGTGTCAGGGAGGATAATAAACCTCTACCACCCTCCACCACTCTCTGCTGTGTGCTCCCACCACCCTTCACACATTTCTGACTCCCAAGTTCCTCTCTCTGCCCTAAATAGGCTGGTTTGTGTGCCTGTCATCTCCCCACCTTTAAAGTCTTTTTGGCAAGAACGAGGGCTTGGTGTTGTTCCCTCCCTAATGTTCATTGTGCCTTGCCCCTTATTGGTGTTCAGTGAATATCAAATTTTTTAACAAGTGGCGGGTTTACCAATGTCTAATTATTGAGATGAAAAAAAGGAAAGAACAGGAGACTGCTCTGGTTAGAGAGCTGAGCTTTAGAGATGCAAATTGTCTCTGTGAGCAAATAGTGCCTACCAGGCATAATGGGAATTGGAGAGGAGGGGTAGGGGCAGGAAATGCCACAGAGGGGAGACACTATTTGATACCAGCCCTCCACATTCATTGCAGACAAGTAGCATCTTATTCTTCCAAGGCCAGAGGGAAGAGATCAGAAATGGCAGCTCTGGGAGGGCATCCCATAGACTCTGTCAGGCTATTACTTTGCTTTCCTGGGAAATCAAGGAACCTCAAAGATTCATGAACCAGTGCAGGCCAGGCTCAGTTCCCTGAGTAATTGAAGCTTACCAAAAATCCTTAAGTGAGATATGGAGCCAAGTCTGGACAAGGATCCATAAATCAATCTGGCCCAAACAAATATTGCTGTCTGTTGGCATTTCTCCCACTTTAGTTTCCTAACACGTGCAGGGCTCTGAGAGGTCAGTCTCAAGGACTCTCCAACCAAATACCCTATATTGGTTCCTGGGCAGTATCTCTCCTCAGTGTGTATACCTCCTTCCTTACCTTGAGAACATGGAATCCACATCCTGGAAAGAAAATGAAATATCCTCTGACCATGTTTTCTAAAGCTCTGTTAACCTTGAACATATATTTCCCTTCTTCCTGTCCTCTAGGCCCTATCTAAGTGGCAATACAAGTGTAAAACCCCCAGGAATTCAATCTAAACCCACCCAGCTCCCTTAATCTTAGAATCATTTCCCCTGTCTTATGAAAGGCCTCATCCCCAGAAGTCTGTGTTGGCTGAACCTACATTTAAAAAAAAGAAGGGACTTCTCTCCTCTGCCCACCCTCACACTGTCTTCTCCTTCTGCCTAGGTCCTGCTGATTGATCTTTTTTTAATTTTAATTTTTATTGTGGTAAAATATATGTAACATAAAATTTACCATTTTAACCATTGTTGATCTATTTTTTAAAAACTCCACGCATTAGGGGCCGGCCCGTGGCTCACTCGGGAGAGAGCGGTGCTGATAAAACACCAAGGCCCCGGGTTCGGATCCCATATATGGATGGCCGGTTAGCTCACTGGCTGAGCGTAGTGCTGACAACACCAAGCCAAGGGTTAAGATCCCCTTACTGGTCATCTTTAAAAAAAAAAAAAGAAAGAAAGAAAAAAAAAACTCCATGCATTCACTCCTTTCTCCATTAAATGAGATGGTCTATCCCTAAAGAGGTTGAAATGGGGTGGGGGAGGAGGGCCTCAAAGACCTTGGTAGGTCACAAGGCTATATAGACTAAGACCTATGTCTTTAGCTGGCCAAGTTAGGCAGAAGCTTCCTCAACATTTGGCACAGGGGAGCAGGGTCAGGTGCTCCCAGAAGGATCCAAGCCTTCTCAATTTTTACTCTGGCTCCTCCTCCTGGTTCATGAGGCTTGTCCCCTCGGCCTTTATGCACAGGCTTCTCCTGAGACACAGTTGCTACCATGGGTATCCCTGAGTTAAGTATTTCCCTATCTCCCAAGATTTAGTATTTCCCTATCTCCTTGTTGGTCACAAGGTTTTCAGATGAGTGAGAACAGGAATGAATAGCAGAGCAGCAGTCTAGGACAAGCACAGTCTTAACCGTGAAGAAGCAGAGCAGGATTCTAAATCTTTTTACAAAGTCATTGGTGCCTTGTCTCCATTTTAAAACAAATCTAGTTCTTTGACATCTGTAATAGTCCACTTCTGTTGCTTATAACAAAATATATGGAATTGGGTGATTTATAAAGAAAATGAAATTCATTGCTTACAGTTTCAGAGGCTCGGAAGTCCAAAGTCCAAGGAACACATCTGGTGGTAGTGACAATGACCCCCAAGGGTCTCAAATTGCAAGATGGTAGAAGCAGAGAGAGGGGATAGCTCCTTATGCATTTTCCTTTTAAAGCCCTCAGAACCATACCCATGACCACCGTTTTAAATCCATTCACCAGGCACGGTCCTACAATCTAATCACCTCTTTAAGGCCTCACCTTTCTATTACCATAATAGGATTTCCAACCCTCTTAACACTGTCACAGTGGGGGTCAAGTTTTGGGGGGACACTCAATTTAAGGAACCATCTCACTACTAGCTTCTTTCCTTTCACCATCCTTTTCTCTCCCTGTTTCTGAGTAGTTGTTTCTGAAAACCATGGGAGTAGGAGCTGACACCCCAGCTGAGATAACTCCAGAGCCATTTTGATTCAATTTCCCACTCCAAGTCTGAAAGCAAGTGAGACACTCAGTCGGGTTTGCCTCCTGGCTATGCAATTACAGTCATGGTTTCTGCAGCTAACGTGCTGGCACAGGAGAAGACCTGCTAAAGCATGGTGGCCAGCTACCAGGCAAGACTGGTGCTCCACTTAGAACCCTTCCCAAGCTCAGTGTAACAAAGTCTTCCCTCCTTCTGCTCTTAATTGGTGGCCTCAATTCATGAGTATTTTGTCTGGCAGGTGGTGTTCAATGGAAATTGTGTTCTTTGAAAAAAGATTCCCCAGAGGGAGCCAGGTAAATGAGGACTAGAGCAAAGCTGTCTTAGAAGATGATGGATAGATGTGATGACCTGAAATTCCCTGGCACACAGTGAAAGATAAAATATTAAAAACCAGCTATACTCTCAGTCATGACTGGAGGCTTTGTAAATTGGAACAATCTTTGGAAAAGCAGTTTGGCAATATGTATCAAGAATCTTGGCCGGCCCGGTGGCGCAGTGCTACAGTGCGCTGCTTAGGAGCGCGGCGGCACTCCCGCCGAGGGTTCGGATCCCACATGCAGACCGGCCGCTCACTGGCTGAGTGAGGTGCGGGTGCAACGCCGAGGGTTGCGATCCCGTTGCCGGTCCCGGTCCGGTGCGGGCGCGACGCTGAGGGTTGCGATCCATTGCCGGTCACGAAAAAAGACAAAAAGGAAAAAAAAAAAAAGAATCTTAAAAGTACTCGTGCTTTTTGACTTAGTAATCCTACTTTCTTTAGGAAGTGATCCTAAATGCAAATATATATGGATTTCAGTGTAGCATTACTTATAATATTGAAAATTTTCAAACAATTTTTGATTGTCAAAAATAAGGAATGGTTACAAAGTTATTGTAAATCCTCTCTATGGATATTATGCAGCCACTAAACTGATGTTACAAAACTATGTAAGAATATGGAGAGCACATTATGTTCTGATACTAACTTTTAAAAATACAAAATACAAGATACAATGCGTTTTTCTTTAAAAGTTGTCCTATGCCATGTATTAGTTGATACTCTCTGGTTACAGTAAAAAAAATCCAACCGAGGCTAGTTTAAGCTAAGAAGGAGAGTAGACTATAAAGAGACTAGGTGTATTAGTCTGTTTTTGTCACTTGGAACTGAGCAATTTGCAAAGAAAACAAAATTTATTGCTTACAGTTTCAGAGGCTGGGAATTCTCAAGTCCAGTGAACACAGCTGGGTAAGGTCCTAGTGGCGGCGACAGTGACCCAGGGGTCTCACATGGCAGAAAATGGCAGAGCAGAGAGAGTGAACTTCTCATGTGCTCTTCTTCTTAAACCCTCAGAACCACGCCCCTGACCACCATTATTAATCCATTCACTGTGGCATGGTCCTACAATCTAATCATCTCTTCAAGGCCCAACCTTTCAATTACCATAATAGGATTGCCCATGCTCAACAGTTACAGTAGGAATTAAGCTTCCGATGTATGAACTTTGGGAACACCATTCATTCAATCCACAGCAGTAAGGTTTCTCATAGTGTCTAAGGGCAGCATGAAGTCAAGCCTTGGAAGGATAGGGCAGGCTCTAGAACCAGAGCCTGAAACCTAGAGAGCACTCTCTCCATCCCATGTTTGCTTCTTTCTGAACATCAGTTGTATTCTTGTCTTCCTGCTCAACAGCTTTCTTTGCTACCCAATCCACAGTCTTGAGCTTTACATCTCCTCTTAGTCCCACTTCCAGTTCTGGGGAAGTCTTTGGCTCTGCCTGGTTCAAGCGTATCCAGAGGGATGGGGCCACATAGAACCAACATGGTTCCCAGGAGCTCACCTCTGTGACCATGAGGATGGGAGCAGTACCACCTCCCAGAAAAGAGAAACTTCAGAGTGTTGCTATTGTAGTACTCACAAAAGACTCAGATACACTAGAACATTAACAGAGGTTGTCTCAAGATGATAAAACTAAAGATGATTTTTTAAAAATTTTAGCATGTATTACTTTATAATAGAAAAATCTATTAAACTTGCCATTACTACTGTTGTTACTAGGCTTACTTCCCACTTCTTTTTGTTGAACTTCTTTTTGCTGTTACTTCCCACTTCTTTTTGGTGAGCTTCACTTTATTCCAAAATGCTCTGCAGAGGGCTGGCCTGTGGCTCACTTGGGAGAGTGTGGTGCTGATAACACCAAAGCCACAGGTTCAGATCCCTTTATAGGAATGGCTCATTAGCTCAGTGGGTGAGCATGGTGCTGACAACACCAAGTCAAGGGTTAAGATCCCCTTACCGGTCATCTTAAAAAAAAAAAAAAAAAAACAACCAAAATGCTCTGCAGAAGCATGGTATGTATAAAGAAAGAGAAGAGTGCTTTCCTCCTGGGAATTCTACTGCCAGCATGTAGTCCAGAGCTGGAAAGAGAGTGGACATTCAATCTGTTGACTTCATTTAAATGGAGTCTTCTATTAGAGAAAAACCTAGAAGATTGGGGAGATTTATACTAAAAAGAAAGGCCTCCTGAGCTAGCCAGGATCATCTGCCCTCTCTCCCAAATTCAGGCTTCATAATCTTTCTCTCCAGCTTTTCTGTTCTTCTTCCTCTCTTTGTAAGATCCGCTAACATT
This sequence comes from Galeopterus variegatus, assembly GCF_000696425.1. Taxonomy (NCBI): domain Eukaryota; kingdom Metazoa; phylum Chordata; class Mammalia; order Dermoptera; family Cynocephalidae; genus Galeopterus; species Galeopterus variegatus. The sequence goes on from NW_007726254.1 coordinate 241,194, forward strand.
TGGAGAGATTGTCTCCCTTATGTTTTCATGATTCTCCTCCAGATCTCCCCCAAAGACCTTACCCCTATGAGAATCTTCATCCTTCTCTATAAGTGGGATCCCTAAGGATCTTAATATGTCCCAAAAGGATAGAAATCTTGGCTAATTGCCTGGCACTGCAGGCAATTTCAGAAGAAATCCTGGAGAAGGAGAGATGAGGAACAAAAGCAGGACTGCCCAAGGGGACTCAGGAAAAGAACAATGTTGAGGTGTGACTTCAAGTCATACCACAGAGTAAGAGCTATGACTGGCCAAATGGCTGTCATATTGAGGTGTGGATTCAGAGACATGGAAATGCCTTAGAGGCTGAATGAGCAACCCCCCTCCCTGCAGGGAAATAGAGTGGTATAACCAATGCTAGGTTGCTACTGAATATTCTTGGACAAGAGTCAAGGTTTCTGCCCAGCCATGGGTACTCAGTGAAGTTGAGTTCTATTTGATTGATCTCCCTCTAAAGTATAATATCTAAACATATCTATGTCCACCCACTGCCAAGAGGCCTTTTAGAGGAGTGGCATAGCCCTGAAAAGGAGGACCACAGTCTCCTGAGATGACCTCTGGACAAATTGTGACAAGAAAAAGAGCTAGTTTTTTTGTTTGTTTGTTTTTCCTTTTTGTCTTTTTTACTGACTGGTGACGGGATCGCAACCCTCGGTGTCGCGCCCACACCGGGGACCGGCAACGGGATCGCAACCCTTGGTGTTGCGCCTGCACCGCGCTCAACCATTGAGCAGGAACCGGTCTCCACATGGGATCCGAACCTTTGGCGGGAGCGCCGCCACGCTCCCAGGCAGCGCACTCTCCAGTGCGCCACCGGGCCAGCCCAGAAAAAGAGCTAGTTTTTGATGCCCCATCTTACTGTGCCCACCTGTTGGAGTGTCCCGAGCCCCAGATTTCTTCTGATTTCCTATTTCTATATCAACACTATCCTTCCTGGCCCTGTTTTCTAATTTCTGCTTTTCTGTCTGCCCTGCTTCCTTCTTTCACTCAGGAGAACTAAACAGGGTATAGACATGACTCTATTCCAAGGTAGTGTTTCAGAATTCCCTAACTCAGAACTGCCTCCCCGAGATCCACCTAAAACTAGAGAAAAATTCATGTGTGCTCTATGAAGGAAGGTTAGATAATGTTGATATCAGCACTTTGCCTCTTTATGCCTCTAAATCTATTTCGGTTTCAGTCTTCCTGAGAATTAGTACTTGGAGGTGAAGACAGAGGTTACCTTGCCCTGTGGGAAAGCTAAAATCGAATCACGTCTTTACCCTGAATCATCCATGCTCAGTCCATCAGACAAAGGCAGGATAGTTCAGCACCGTGGAGAGCACCTTTCATCCTCGTGACTGGATCACAGGCGAGTGAAAGATGAAGATTGTAGCTGGGAGCCCAGTCAGTCTAATCTTTTTCCACTCTGGGCAGCCACTAAGTATTCCTCTTCTCCTCAACCCCTTAATATTCATCCCCTTCCTTTACCCCTCCTTTAATGAGGCTTTTAGGAATGAATTCCCTTCACTTTCCATCCACCTTTCTGCCTCTGTGTTATCTACATCCCCCCTCTCCCCACCCCAATCACCTCCCTTCCATTTCAGTAAGGAGCCTCCTTCCTCTAGTCCGAGGTTCTGGTTCGATCTGCTCTTGACTCCTCAAAGACCATGTCCCATCAGACATTTTTTCTACCCAGATTCCTTCCCCTCAGTCTAGCACAGAGGTCAGGTGTTGCCTAGCTCTAAAGAAATCCTACAACTCTAAAGTTCCTCCTGGCAGTCATCCATTTTCATTCCTTTCCTTCTCAGTCTAGCTCCTTGAAAAAATAGGTTATGTTTATTGTCGTTATTTCCTTATCTTCTATTCCCTCCTAAATCCCCTGTTATCTGGGCTCTGTTCCTACCCTTCAACTAAAACTGTGTCCATTGAGGCTACCTATGACTTCCTATTTCTAAATTCATCTTTTTCTTGTGGGCCCATCTGCTTCTTTGATGCTGTTGATTTCTTCCAACTTGAAACTCTACATGAATAGCTTTCTAGTTCTATCCATACATATCATCTCTCTGCTCCTACCCGGTCTCCTTTTTCCATTCATGATCCAAGGTTGGATGTCCCCCAGGGCTCCATCTTTGATTCTTGTCTTTTTTCACTCTGCTCATTCTCTCTGAGAAGACTTATTCTCCTCTGTGGCTTCCATCACCACCAGCCCAAACCTCTTTCCCGAGCACCCAAACCTCAAATCCTACTGACTAGTGATATCATGTGGGTATCCAAAAGATACCTCAAAACTCAACACTGCCCTCAAATGAATTCATCTGGTTTTTCCTGGCAATGTAGCTGTGCCTTTTGCTGCATTTTCTATCTTAGTAATTAGTACACCTTTCCCAGTTACTCTAGATAGAAAACTAGGAATGTCTGGCCTCTTTTATATTTTACCTCTGAAGACTTCCAATTCTACCCTCTTTTCAAGTATATCCTCCAACCACCCTCCCTTTGTCCCATGCCCTCTATTTTAATATGGCTCTTGTTACCTTTATTGATAATTATTGGGAGCTCCTTAAAGATGGACTTAATTTCTATTTATCTTTATGAACCCCAGGCCTAGCATGGTTAAATAAATGAGGGCAATATAGCATGGTGGAGTGAGGAAAGAAACAGGATGTCCCCTGGTCAGGCCCCTCCTTGCCCCATGGAAAGAGAAACTGTTCCACAGATACCTCCATGTATAAGCCAAGCCCCAATCTATGTGGTGTCAGGGCTGCAGTTGTGGGCCAGTCACTCCCAGGGTACACTGTCCATGACTATGTAGGCCTCACTGAATCTATACTAATAACAACTTTATAGCTAACACAGATAAAGTTCTCAGTATGTAATATACTAAGTACTATACTATTTTAAGTGCTTAACATGTTAACTCATTTTAATCTCACAAGGACCTTTGACATATTTGTTAGTATTAGTCCCATTTTGCAGATGAGGAAACTGAAGCCCAGGTCACACAGCTAGTAAATGGAGGAGCTGAGATTCGAACCTAGGCACTCTGGCTTCAGAGTCTGTGCTTTTAACCATTACAGTCTCCTCTGTGGCGAGGAGAATGGGATTGTGTGGATTGTTTTCTTTTAGTCAGGACATCCCCTTAGCACTGAGTATGAGGTCAACCCACCCAAGCCATGTAGCTGTTGCCCAGTGGAGGAGGGGTATAATTTGAGTGTTGGGGAGGCAATCATAATGTCTGCTGGGTACTTATGAGAATCAGATGAGCTCATGGATCTGAAGACATACATTAGGAACTATAAAACCCTCTTAAAGTCTTCTTTTTTTCCACCCAGATTCCTACCAGAGCAACCTATGAAGCTCTGCTGGTCATTCAGGAAAGCAGTCACTTCCATCTACTTCTCAAGGTCCTTTCCTCTTAAGACCCCCAGGCATGAGCCTTGAAGGTTCAACTCTCTGAGTTTTTCCTTTGTCTCCCTTTTTGCACACCCAGTTCCATCCTGCTCAACTGCAGGTCTCTGGGATCCCAGCCTACCTTTGTATCCACTGCACTACCCACAGCTCCAAAAAGTAATACCAGCCAGCTGGAGACAATTCATGAGCTAGTATAGCCCTGAGGTAGGGAGGCAAGGGAGGAAGGAGGTTAATATGCAGACTGATGCTTGGGCCTGCAGGAACAGAGCAGCCTGCCAGAAGGCCTGTCTCTAGCTCCAAGTCCTAGTCTTGCTCTCTTCCCTTATGTCCCTCCCTGCATGCTTTGAAAGGTCATTGACTCCATCACTTACCTTGGGTAAGACACTTTCCCTCTAGGCCCAGGTTTCCTCATTTTTTAAAAGAATGGTTGGTAAGTTGGGCTGGCCCGGTGGCGCACTGCTGTAGTGCGCCGCTTGAGAAGTGCGGTGGCGCTCCCGCTGAGGGTTCGGATCCCACATGCGGACCGGCCGCTCGCTGGCTGAGCGAGGGGCGGGAGCAACACCGAGGGTTGCGATCCGTTGCCGGTCACGAAAAAAGACAAAAAAGGAAAAAAAAAAAAAAAAAGAATGGTTGGTAAGTTGATATTTGTTGAAGCTGGCACCCATGATCTCACTGTATTGTTTTCTCTACTATCCATAATAATTTCCATAATAAAAAAAATTTGATGACCAGATTGGATTAAATAAATGGATATTTAGCCTTTTTTTTTACAAAAAGCAATAGAACCCTTTCTCCAACCAGAATCTTGTGGAAAGGCTGATATGTAAATGAAAAACAGGTGAATCTACTACTCTGGTTGAAGGATCTACTCCAGACCCCCATTCTATTGACCCCTCTCCCCCTTGTACTCAGCCCTGCCCAAGGTACAGGGTTCAATAAACACAATTTAATGAAAATCACTGGACTAGACTAACTCAGGATTCTTCCGGCACTTAATGTCTTCCTCTAGCTATATTAGCTTTGCACTCGCCATTAGCCTATATATCTTGTCCCAGAAACAGTGAGAATGAGCTATTAATCATTGGAGCCTTTGGAGAGTTTGTCTGAAGGGTTGTGGAAACATGGGTTGCTGTTAGAGATGCATTTCAATGTCTGTCTCTGCTGAGTGTTTATTAATAATCTTGTTAATCCTCACTCTAGTTCCTGGATCTAGCTAATGCCTGTTAGATGTCCTTGGGGGCATTTTAAATTCTCCCTGATTTCTTGGAGCCAGATACTTCCTTTTGCGTGGAATCCTCTCTGATACTTATTTTCATGAATATTTTACATTTAATCTCCCCAATTACATCTCCATGTGACGGTCATGGTGCATTAGCTGCATTTCTCAAGGAAGACATACAGGAAGCCTCAGTAAAGTAAAGGCTTGAGTTTGCAGGCACAGTGCCAGAGAATTCTGTGCTTGCCACTAAGATAGCCTTCTATCTCAGACAGTGACAAGGGAGATGTTGAGTGATGGGCTTTGCATGAGACTTCTAGGGCTTTGCACCCTGGCTCACGGCACAAAGGAGCTGGCAGTTTCACTCAAGATCAAATACAACCAGAAACTGCCCAGTGGGCCTCAAGGACCACTTGTGTGTTCCTGTGACCAGAGTTGCCCAATAGCTTCCAAGCACCCACCCATCACAGGCTCTGTTTCCTTCCTGGGCAATCTACCTCCAGTGTTACCATAGACACCCAATCCCTCCAGCCTGAGGGAAGAAACTGACAAACTCATGTGCATTGAAGAGTGAAAATTTGGCCCCTCATGCATAAGGGCTTGTGTTCTTAAAAATCAGCCCCAGGGAAAGGACAGTGAGGCGTAACACTCTCATGTGATATATGGGGTAGAGGATTAAGGAGGAAATTGGAAGGCCACAGTTTAGAAGTTACCAGTGTAAAAATGTCAATCCAGCAGTCATGGGCAGTCACTCACCTGACCAGCAGATGGCAGGTAGTGTGCCCACAGACCTCAGCAGTTGTAGGCAGCCCCTGTCACTGCTGCACACACTGCTGCTGTGTGGGTGATCCTCCACAGCCACTTCCACCTCAACAGTAGCTTGCTGACACAGCAGTAGCCACCACAACTGTGCAGGAGGCCCACAGACCACTCAACTACATTGACATAAGGAGAGTCACCAGCAGAGCCCAGAGAAAGGGGTCAGCAAGTGCAGACTCATGACCCGGTGGCCCAACCCACATGGAGAATTATGCTGCCACACATGGTAGCACACCTAGGGGGTAGGAGGTATGTGCACAGCCCACACAACTGCCTTGATTCAAGGAGAGACACAAGCAGGACCCCCTGAGAGTGCAGAAACTAGGATACCCAAATAGAGTAAAGAAGAAAATTCCCAATCACCACCAACCCATCCCCCTACTGGGGGAGGCAAGGACCCAGAGGCAGCCTCACCTGTAGGAAAGAGGAAAGAAAAACTCTGCCCATGGCCACCCATTCAAACTGAGGAGCTCCAGTATACTCCAGTGTACCCATCAGGGTCACAGGACACTAGCTGGGATGGCAACAAGCCTGCCCATGGTCACCCACCCCAGCCAAAGAGTGACAGGGCACTGAGGTACTTCTCCCAAGAACTCAAGAGCTCACCCACATCTCCAGCAAACAACACAGTGTCATTAACCTCAGCAAGGAATCACTAAGTGCCACAGTGCCTAGGCTCTGGAGGCACTTCGACGCAACTCCAACACTGAATGCAGCCAAAGTAGCCACACAGAGACTACACTACTGCATCTACCCAATGCTAAACAACCTACCCAACAGTCAATATAAAGCACATCTACAGGAGGAAGTCTCTCTCCTCAAAGCCCACTCCAGAGTAATAGAAGAAGCAACTGCCCTACAAGATGACCCGACATCACCATAGAGATAATGGAAATACAAAAACAAACAAACAACAGCAACAAAAACCAAGAATATATGCCACCACCAAAGGAATACAATAATTCTCAAGTTCCAGATCCCATAGAGCAGGACACCTTGAAATGACAAAAGGAATTCTGAGTAACAATCTTAAGAAAACTCAATGAGATAGAAGACAACTCTGTTAGAGGACACAGTGAAATGAGAAAAAGTATCTAGGACATGAAGGAGGAAATTTACAAAGAGATTAATACTTTAAAAAAGAATATAGCAGACTCTTGGAACTGAAGGATTCATTCAACAAAACAAAGAACACACTGAGAGCTTAAGCAGCAGGTTACAGCAAGCAGAAGAAAGAATTTCTGATCTTAAAGATAGTCTTTTCAAAATAACCCAGGCAGACAAAAAAAAAAAGAATCCAAAAAAAAATGAAGAAAATCTAAGAGTGCTAGCAGACAACCTTAAGTGCACAAACACCAAAATCATGGGATTTCTGGAAGGGAGGAGAAAGGAAATGGCATTGAAAACACATTCAACAAAATAATAGCAGAAAACTCCCCAGGTATAGGGAGAGACATGGACCTTCAGATCCAGGAGGCTCAAAGGTCCCCAAACAGATTCAATCCAGAAAGGTCCTCTCTGAGACACACTACAGTCAAGCTGGAAAAACTCAAAGACAAAGAGAGAATCTTAAAAACAGCAAGAGAAAAGTGTCAAGTCACCTTTAAGGGAATCCCCATCAGACTAACAGCAGACTTCTCAACAGAAACTATACAATCCAGAAGAGAACGGGATGATACATTCAAAATACTAAAAGAAAAAAACTACCAGCAAGGCTATCCTTCAGCAATGAGAGAGAAATAGTGTTATTTCCGAGACAAACAAAAACTATGGGAGTTCACCACCACATGACCAGCCCTACAAGAAACCCCCAAGGGAGTCCTGCATCTGGCATCCAAAAAACAATAATCAATACCACGAATACATAAGGAAAAACAAAACCCATTGGTAGAACAAAAATGCAAACAAGAAAGAGAAAGAAACCATATCTTATCATCACAAAAACCAATAAACACTGAAGGTGAACAATAAAAGGGGAAGAAAGGAACAAAAGATATTTAAAACATCCAAAAGAAAATTAATAAAATGCCAGGAGTAAGACAATACCTTTTAATAACAACCCTAAATGCAAATATATTAAATTCCCCACTCAAAAGACACAGACTGACTGACTATATTAAAAAGGTAGACCCAACTACATGCTGTCTTCAAGAGACTCACCTCACCTGTAAAGACACACACAGACTAATAGTGAAGGGATGGAAAAAGATATTCCATGCAAATGGAAACCAAAAATGAGCAGGAGTAGCTATTCTTACATTGGATAAAATAGACTTTAAACCGAAAACCTTAAAAAGAGATAGAGAAGGCCATTATATAATGATAAAGGGAACTATCCAGCAAGAAGACATAACAATCATAAATATATATGCACTGAACACTGGGGCACCCAGATATGTAAAGCAAACACTATTAGAACTAAAGAAAGAGACCCCAATAAGAAAGTAGTTGAGGACCTGAAAACCCCTCTCTCAGCATTGGATGGATCATCCAGGCAACAAATTAACAAATAAACACAGGATTTAAACTACACTTTAGATCAATTGGACCTGGCAGATATCTACAGAACATTTCATCCAGAACTACAGAATATACATTCTTCTCATCAACACATAGAATATTCTCCAGGATAGAACCCATGTTAGGTCACAAATCAACTCTCAACAAATTTTTAAAACTTGAAATAATTTCAAGTATCTTTTCAGACCACAACAGATTAAAACTAGAAATCAATACCAAGTGAAACTCTGGAAACTATACAAATACACAGAAATTAAACAATATGCTCCTGAACAACCTCTGGGCGCAAGAAGAAATTAAACGGGAGATCAAAAAATTTCTTAAAATTAATGAAAATAAAGACATGTCATACCAAAACCTGTGGGATACTGCAAAAGCACTACTAAGAGGGAAGTTTATTGCAAACAAATGCTTACATTAAAAGAACAGAAAGATTTCAAATAAACAACCTAATGCTATACCTCAAAGAACTAGAAAAACAAGAGAAATCCAATCCCAAAATTAGTAGACAGAAAGAAATACTTATAATCAGAGCAGAGCTAAATGAAACAGAGACCCAAAATATGATAAAAAGATTGATGAATCAAAAAGTTTTTTGAGAAGATAAACAAAATAGAAAAAGCATTATCCAGGCTAATTTAAAAAAGAAGAGAGTAGACCCAAATAACAAAAATCAGGAATGAAAGAGGAGACATTACAACTGATACCATGGAAATACAAAGACTCATTAGAGACTATTATAAACAACTATACATCAACAAATTTGAAAACCTGGAAGAAATGGATAAATTTTTGGACATATACCAATTACAAAGACTGAACTAAGAAGAAATAAAAAACCTGAACAGAACAATAACAAGCAACAAGATTGAAGCAGTAATCAGCAGTCTCCCAGCAAAGAAAACCCAGAACTGCATGGCTTTACTGCTGAATTCTACCAAAACTTTAAAGAGGAATTAATACCAATTCTCTTCAAACTATTCCAAAAAATTGGAACAGAGGATATTCTGCCAGACTCATTCTATGAGGCCAGAATCACCCTGATACCAAAACCACACAAATGTACAACAACAAAAAAAGAAAACTATAGGCCAATATCTCTAATGATCATAGACACGAAAATCCTCAACAAAATATTGGCAAACAGAATACAGCAACACATCAAAAAGATTATAAACCATGATCAAGCAGGATTCATCCCAGGGATGCAAAGATGGTTCAACATATGCGAGTCAATAAATGTGATACACCACATCAACAAAATCAAGGACAAAAACCATACGGTTATCTCAGTAGATACAGAAAAAGCATTTGACAAAATTCAACATTCCTTCATGATAAAGACTCTCAGAAATTGGGTATCCAAAGAAAGTATCTCAACACAATAAAAGCCATATATAACAAACCCACTGCCAATATCATCCTTAATGGGGAAAAGCTGAAAGCTTTTTCTTTAAGAATGGGAACAAGACAAGTATGCCCACTGTCAACACTCCTACATTATATAGTATTGGAGGTACCATCCAGAGCAATCAGGCAAGAGAAAGAAATAAAGGGCATCCAGACTGGAAAAGACGAAGTTGAGCTGTCCCTGTTTGCAGATGACATGATCCCATATGTAGAAAAACCTAAATACTCTACAAATAAAATTCTTAGAGCTGATAAATGATTTCAGTAAAGTTGCTGGATACAAAATCAACATGCAAAAATCAGTAGCATTTTTATACTCCAATAATGAACTAGCAGAAAAAGAAATCAAGAAAGCAAGCCCAATTACCATAGTCACCAAAAAAATAAAATACCTAGGAATCAGTTTAACCCAGGAGGTGAAATATCTCTACAACAAGAACTAAAAATCACTGCTGAAGGAAATTAAAGAGGATACAAAAAGATGGGAAGATATTCCATGCTGTTGGATTGGAAGAATTAACATTGTGAAAATGTCCATACTACCCAAAGCAATCTACAGATTCAGTGTAATCCCCATCAAAATACCAATGACATTCTTCACAGAAATAGAAAAACAATCCTAATATTCATATGGAACAAGAAAAGAATCCAAATAGTCAAAGCAATCCTGAGGAAAAAAAACAGTAAAGCTAGAGGCATAACACGGCCTGACTTCAAATTATACTACAAAGCTATAGTAACCAAAACAGCAATGGTACTGGCATAGAAACAGACACTTGGACCAATGCAACAGAATAGAGAACCCAGAAATCAACCAACATACTTACAGCCAACTGATCTTTGACAAAGGCACCAAGAATATACAATGGGGAAAATACTACCTCTTCAATAAATAGTGCTGGGAAAACTGGACATCCATATGTAGAAGAATGAACCTAGACCCATACCTCTTGCCATATAGCAAAATCAACTCAAAATGGATTAAAGACTTAACTATAAGACTTGAAACTATAAAACTCTTAAAGGAAAACATAGGGGAAACACTTCAGGAAGAAGGACTGGGCAAAGACTTTCTGAATAAGATCCCGAAAGCAAAGGCAGCAAAAGAAAAAAATAAACAAATGGGATTATATCAAACTAAAAAGCTTCTGCACAGCAAAGAAACAATTAACAAAATAAAAAAACAACCTACACAATGGGAGAAAATATTTGCAAACTATGCGTCTGACAAGGGATTAACATCCAGAATATACAAAGAATTCAAGCAATTTAACAGTAAAAAAAAATAACCCAATTGAAAAATGGGCAAAGGAGCTGAATAGGCATTTCTCATATGGAGACATACAAATGGCCAACAGACACATGAAAAAATACTCAACATCACTCAGCATCAGGGAAATGCAAATCAAAACCACAATGAGATATCATCTCACCCCAGTTAGACTGGCAATCATCGAAAAGACAGAGAATATAACAAATGCTGGCAAGGATGTGGAGAAAGGGGTACCCCACTACACGGTTGATGGGACTGAAAATTAATGCAGCCATTATGGAAAATAGTATGGAGTTTCCTCAAACAACTTGAAAAACTGCCATATGATCCAGCAATCCCACTGTTGGGTATATACACAAAGGAATGGAAATCATCATGTGTAAGGAATACCTGCACTTGCATGTTTATCACTGCTCTGTTTACAATAGCCAAGAGTTGGAACCAATCTAAATGTCCACTGATGGATGACTGAGTAAGGAAAATGTGGTATGTATACGCAACAGAATACTACCTTGCCGTAGAAAAAAAATGAATACCTGCCATTCACAGAAACATGGATGAACTTAGAGAAAATTATCTTAAGTGAAATAAGCCAGGCACAGAAAGAGAAACACCACATGTCCTCACTCATAACAAATAAATAAAATAAAAGAAAGAAAGATACAACAATCACAATATTTTGTTGAACTTTCAAAAGGAGAGAACATAACTGAGGCCAATAGAGGTGGGAAAGGGGGAAGGGGGAGGGCAGGTTAGCAAGAAATTGATAAAGGGCCACAAAAAATGATTACAATGTGTAAGGTTGAATATACTAATTATCCTGATTTGAGCATCACATATTGCACACAGGTATTGTTATTCAACACTATATGACACAGATATGAACAATCAATTATGTGTCAATAAAAATAAATAAAAATACAATCCAATCTGTAGGAGACTTCAAGGTTCCTCAAGAAGAGAGAGGAGGACTGAGGGCAAGACTCTGCAGAGGAGACAAAAGGCTGTGGGAGGACACAGAAATGATGGTCAAAGAGGCAAGATATGAACCAAGGGAGCACAGTGTCCTGAAAGCCAGGGGAGGAAACTATTTCCATATGAATGTGGTATTGTGACATGTGACACATGCTACAGAATAAGTGAAGGAATGTGACTGAGAAACTTGGAAATGTGCCAGTACTTCCCTGGTAGGGTCCCACTGGCAAGCTTATGCGATTTACCCTTTGAAAAGCCCTCCCTCTGGCTGCTTTGGGGTGAGCCTAAGGCGAAAGTAGCAGCTGAGAGCCTCGTCTTAGTCACAGAGAGGCAGGTAAGGGCCGCTAGAGGCCTGCTTCTCCAAAGCTGTGGGGAACGGGTGCTGTCTATAACAAGTCTCCCGAGGAGATTGCTGAGCCTTGGAGGATGAAGGATTGGGAAGGCTTGTGTATTATTAGTCCGTTTTGTGTTGCTACAACAGAATACCTGAAACTGGGTAATTTATAAAGAACAGCTGCTTCCGGCATGGGCCTCAGGCTGCTTCTATTCATGGCAGAAAGTGGCAGCAGCCAGCAGGTACAAGCAGATCACATGGCGAGAGGAAGCAAGAGAGGGGGAGGGGGAGGTGCCAGGGTCTTTTAAACAGCCAGCTTTCACATCTCACTCAGACCTCCCTCCCTAGGGAAAACATTAATCTATTCATGGGGGATCCACCCCCATGACTCAAACAGCTCTCAGCACTGCCACATTGGGGATCAGATTTCCACGAGTTTTGGCAGGGACCACACATCCAAACTCTGTCAGCTTGTAACATGGAAAGTTGCCTGAGATACAGGCACTGTGGCACCTGACCTTTCTGAGCAGAGCTTCCAGCCCCTCTCCCCCTCCACCATTGCTAAGGGGTGGGGATCAGACCAAAGGAGGGAGGCCCAGGTTCTGCCCTCAAGAACTGACAAACCACTGTGGCAACACAACCACCCAGGGCCTTGTGCTCTGGATAGCCTGAAGGAACACAAACAAAGCCAGAATTTCCCTCCTAAGCATTCCCCTTAGTGACATTCCCACTGCCTCATTTTAAAGTGAACAGAAGCTACCATAATTATTATATATCCTTCCCTTGCTGGGTCACCAGCAGCCACTCAGATCCCTGGCACTACCGCTATGGACCCAGTCCTAGAGCATTCTCCTGCCTTTCTACTCTCTGCATCCTAAGAGGCAGAACAGACAGCAGCCTTGGATCCCCTCTGCAATCCTCATACCTTATGCTTACCACTCTGCAGTCGCTGGTTAGAAGGCAAAATGCCTAGGATGGCAGCACTCATGTCAATTGTTGGTCATCATCTTCTCTGGGAGAATGTGGATGACTCCAGCCCCTTCCAACTGCCTGGGGCAGCCAGGGCCCTGGATCTTGTAGCAGAGGAGAGTGTTTTGGAGGGGATGGCAAGGTTAGAAAAGGACTCTGGACAACACAGGGCCCAGTCCAATTGGAGAAGTTTAGTGAGGAGGGTGGTGAGGAGATTGAAAAGGTAGTAGATCTTGGACAGTATACAGAACTCGTGTGCTCCTATGTTCCTTATCATCTGTAGTATCAAGTGTTGTGCACATTGGGCAAAAACTAAATGGCCACCTGCTGATTTGTTACTATTTGTCTTCTCACCTAACATACCCAGCCAATCATTCACGTTCTCCCAGGAGGCACTCTGTGGGACTCATTGTGAACCAGAGAAGTTCTCATTAAGACTCTTTTTTTGTCCAGGGGCTGCAGCCTTCAAGTCTGGCCTGGCTCTGCCAGTCAGTTGTCTTGATCCTGTGAAGAGACCTGTCTAGCACTAGGGGAAACAGAGAGAGAAGGCCCATCTCAGGGAACACCTACTCTGACCTTAATCCAGACTTAAATTCACAGGAACCTTGAAAGACCTTGCCAAACAAGTACACAAGACAGGCCCAAGGATCAGGGCAACTAGTATAGGAGTCTAGAGAAGGAAGTCCTGTGGGCTTAAGGAAATTGCAGTGAGCTTAAGGAGGAGGGTGGATCACACAGGACTTTGAAGACAGACACCCAGTTGTGTATAACTGGGACCCAGCTCAGTGTCTTTGTTTCATGGTGAATATGTCTGCACCTCTTTCCCTCATTGCCACTCCTGCTGCCAGGAATGAATGCTCCTGGAGGGCAGGTGCTAAGAGCAGCCCCCTGTACTCAATTCCTAATAAATACCTGTCTGTTTTCTCCCCATAGGATCCAGCCGCCGCCTCCATCTCAGACGGAGACTGTGACGCCCGGGAGGGTGAGTCAGTAGCCATGAATTACAAACCATCCCCGCTCCAAGTGAAGCTGGGTGAGTGTGTCTGGGGGGAGGGACGGTGAGGAGATGTGGGGAGTAGACAAGGTGCTCTGGGCTGGGTCTGCAATGAGGTGCCACAAATAAACCAACTCAGGCTAGGTGATTCCAAGACTCACGCCACCAAGTCATTGGCACTGCCAGGCACCTTATTTCCTGTGAGGCAAAGAGGGCAATTAACAGTACTCTGCAGGATTTCAAAACTCTAGGAGGAATCTCTGAGGCCAAGAAGGCTCCAAGTAGTCTAAGTGATAGCTCCGGGGGTAAAAGCATGGTTTTAAGGTTCCTCAAGAAGGTTCCACCCCAGAGAGAGGATTTGGAAGTCCCATCAAACACTGGATCAGGCTGAGAGGAAGCTGCCTTAAAGGTGGGGTGTCAGTTGCCATGTCCAAGGGATAGAAAGGAATACGGGTTCCAAAGCCTAAAAGCTGAGCCCCTCTTCCCATTCCAACCTCAGCCCATCTGGAGATCTCAGTCTCTCGTTGGCTCCTTTTTGGGGGTGGTATGAGGGCTTTCCCTTAGTTTTTTGGTAAATCCAAATATTTCCCCACCTTTCCAGGTCACCTTTCCCTTGGGGTTTTATCTCATGTCCACTCCAAAGTCAGTTTGCTGTACAGCCTGCTCCTTTAAAGTCACCTGGCTGCCAACCACTGCCCACAGCTCCTGCAGCTGCTGTTCTCACTTCACCCTCTGCTGAACACTGCCCCTCTCCCTTCAGGGGCCAAAGTTTCACTGACCCAAGCTTGCTGTGTACAACAGACTTTTCTTAAAATTTGGTTTCTTAAAGAGAAATTACAACACAGTACATATAGGAAAGAATTTACAGTTAAACACAGGTCATTACTATCCTTCGAAAACTCCTTTGACATCCTATCCATACTCCCATCCATCTTTCTCCTTAGGCTCCAGCTATCCACCAAATACTGGACACCCCTCCTCAGTCCTAAGAGCTTCTTACCATCTATTCTAAAGCCTTCTCCCCCAGGATTTCTTTCCACAGAGACCTGTCCTTTCATCCAACTTTTTTTATTTTAGCCTTGCTTCTCTCCTTCCAGGCCACATCCAGGGAGCCCCTCAAGCTGTTTTTCTAAACAAGAGAGCAGTTCTCTCAGTGGAATCTGTTCATTTCATCTTCCTAGGACATCATACTCAAACTGCAGCCAGTTTTGTTTGTTTGCTATTGTTTAATTTAACAATACAAGTTTGCCAGCCAGCTGCCAAAAAAGAAAAAAGGAAAGAAAATAAAACATATTTAACAATACAAGTATTCTAACAAGTATAAGTTCTCCTCTACTCTTCCCCATCAGAAGTAATCACTTCAAGCTTTTTTAGCTTTTGTGGTTTAATTTTGTATCTTAACATAAGTGGTATCATATTGTACACATTTTATGAAACTCCTCCTACACATACTTAATATCTTGGAGCCCCTTCCTATATGAGTATATAGAGAATTACTTCATTCTTTTAAATGATTGCATAGTAGTCCATAGTTTGGTTTTTGCCAGTTTATTGTTTGCATTTTTCTCACCATTACAAATTATTTCAGCATGCTTTTAAAATAAACTTTTTTCTGCCTTTTTTATTACCACCAAAAATCCTCATGAAAATTCATAACCTTGTCCTAGTTGCACTAAAAAAATCACCACCAGGAACTTTAAGGCAAATTGCACCCCCTTGAGGGTTGGAGTGGTAATGGCAGCTGCTGCCTGCTGGAAAGAATTTGGAAAAAAGCTGGAGTCAGATGGGTAGTAGCAAAGAACCAGGGTCAGAGAGCAAAGACAAGAGATTCAGATACATGGAGGTCAAGGGAAATTTCAAAATGAGTCACAGTAGTTGTAAACGCCCTTTCCATACTTATTCCCTTAAGCATGTGGTTATTTTATGAGACAGCTTTCCCCTAGTATCCCTTTTCACCCAACTGTCTCTTTTCCTAGGTCTGGGATTTTCTTGAGATGAATAGGAAAGGGTAGATGGGCCTCCTCAGGGCCCAAGCAGCTACTGCTGGAAAGAGTTGTCACATACCAGGCAATGCGTCACCTGATGGCCAGACCCATGAACCTGGTAGGCTCTAGAGCTTTGGAGAGCTCAGAAGCTGACAGGAATCAGCAGCATCACTTAGACAGTGTAGCCAAATGGGCTCCCCCAGCTTTCCGCCCCCTACTCTTCTGCCCCTCCTAATCCACAACTGTCAGTGGCTCCTTTTTCCTTCTGCATTAATCCCAAACTCCTCTCAAGGCCTTCATACTCTGAGTTTGTAACCAGAGGGAGTCCTCAGCCTCTTAGCACTGGATCTGACACATGATTGGTGACACAGTTGTTTGATGAATGAATAAGTGACTGAATAAATGGATACTACTTTTCCAACCTGACCTCTTTCCCTCTTTCCCCTCCATCCCATTCAGTCCAAACTTGCGCTTACTTCTAAATGCATTTTTGTACACAGTAACCCTCCTTCCTAGAATGTCCTCCTCTCTCCAGTTCATGGCACCCACAGGAAGCCCTCCCTGATTACTCCATCCTTCTGTAATCTTCTATCCCTCTCCAGGCATCAAGCACACACTAACTGTCCTACATGGGAGTTGTCACTCCTCAAAGACAGGGGTCAGCCTCCTCCTTTTGTCCCCCACTATCTGCCTCAGGTTGTGCAGGGTCAAGTACTGTTTCCACCAAGCAACAGGGGCCTAGAGTTGGGATTTCTGCCTCAGACCCTATAGGAGCAAGGGGTTTGACAATGGAGGTCTGGCCCAACCTACCCCAAGTGGTAAGGCAGAGTGGCTTTGGGATAGGACACAGCTTCCTTCCCATGTTTTCCTGCAGAGAAGCAACGGGAGCTGGCCCGGAAGGGCTCCCTGAAGAACGGCAGCATGGGTAGCCCTGTCAACCAACAACCCAAGAAGAACAATGTCATGGCTCGGACAAGGTAGAGGCCCTCTCTATCCTCCCTGGACCCTGCCAGCCAGCACCTATCTTTGCTGGTCTTGAGCCTTCCCCTCTTCCCTCCCTCCTCAGGCCCAGCTCCTCTCTGACAGGAGAGAGCCTCAATAGGAGCCAAGGTGGGGAGGGAGGGTGGGAAGTAGTGGGGTGGGACTCAGCCCAGTCCCCTGGCAGATTTCTGTATTCCGGTTGCCACTCCAACCCCCAAAATTCTTCACCCAGGCTGGTCGTCCCCAATAAAGGCTACTCCTCGCTTGACCAGAGCCCAGATGAGAAGCCACTGGTAGCCCTTGACACGGACAGGTGTGTACAGGGGCCTGGGGGCAGCTGGGCAAGCCACAGGAATCTGTGTGAGCACAAGTGGACTGTACAGGCCACACCTGCTATATTGACACAATTGGTGTATCCCTCAGCCAGGAGCTTTCCAAGGGTGAATTCCTCAGGGAATGGAATTTTTACCAGGGGTGGGAGGGAAAGGGGGAGGGCAGAGAGAAAAGGGGGACCTGTGCAGTCTGCTGCCATCCTAGGACAGCTGATCTAATGGCTACCCCTAGATGGGCCCTGACGTCTCTGGACAGCAGGATGTGATACTTAATGCCCAGCCCCCTCTAAGGGAGGAGCCTACACCTGGGAAAACACCTGGCTAGACCTGGACTATGGAAAACCCAAACAAGTCAAGGTGATTTGAGCCTAGAAAACAGGAGCGGAGAGAAGGGGGAAAGGGAGTAGCAGCTCTATTTAGAAGGAGGTTAAGGTTAGCAATTTATTTAGAAGGGTGGAGCTAGGGAACCTGTCTTTTAAAATCTGTATTTGCACAGCAAGCACAGTTTTTACTTAAGATTGTGCTGTTTATTTGGAATCGTGGGGGAAGGGTGGAGTGTTGACTGATGGTGCGGGTGAGGTGTAGGGAGTTTTCTGTTTAATTTCCCTCTCTGTCCTCTTTCCTCCACTGCCAGCGATGATGACTTTGACATGTCCAGATATTCCTCCTCTGGCTACTCCTCTGCTGAGGTGAGGCCCCACCCCTTCCCGCCTTAGACACACAGGAGCAGGACCAATTTTATCGAGAAGGGGTGGGGCCAACGCAAAGCACACCCTAAGAGGAGCAATAGGCACAGCGGGGCGGAGCCCCATATGGGCGGGGCCTGGGATAGGATGGAGGCTGGAAGAAGTCACCGGCCGGGAGCCCAGGGTTAGAAGCTGGGCTTGAGATGGGAGAAGAACGCTGAAATAGAATGGCGTGTGAAATACAGGCGATGCTTTATAGGAGCAAGCCTCAAATAGGGGTAAAACCCGAATAGAAGCGGGACCGGGGTTGAGAAGTTGACCTTAGAATGGGGAGGGGTCTGTAAGCGGGGGGTGGGGGAGGGGCTCAGGAGGATGTGCCTGTGTAAGGAAGTGAGGCCGGAGCCGAGCGTGGGGCAGGGGTGCGGACGGCCTAGGGTCTCTCCCCGAGCCTGACCCCCCTCCCCTTTGTCTACAGCAGATCAACCAAGATTTGAACATCCAGCTGCTGAAGGACGGCTACCGGTTAGATGAGATCCCTGACGACGAGGACCTAGACCTCATCCCCCCCAAGTCCGTGAACCCCACCTGCATGTGCTGCCAGGCCACGTCCTCCACCGCCTGCCACATCCAGTAGCGGGCGGGGCCGCCGCGGCTGCCCGGGGCGGGGCCGACGCGGGCCGGGTTGGACGGGGCAGGGTCCGACCCCTCCCGTGCTGGTCTGCCTGCCTCCGGCCCCCCCGCGCCCCCTACAGCCGCCAACTTCGTAACAGTCATTGCTTCCTCCTATGGTAGGACGTGTACCTCTGTGTGTTCATGGAGCCGGAGAAACCAAAACCGGGTTTTTCTCCACCCGGGGGCAGAGGAGGGGTTGGCGCTGTTTGTTCAGTTACTTGGGGGACCTTACCCAGCACCCTACCCCCCTTCCCAAGGCTGCCGTCCAGTAGGGGGTGGGGGCTGGGCAGCAGGGAGGCCAACAGTAATGAGTGGGGGGAGGGATCACAAAGCCAGAGGCTTGGCCCCACCCCAGCAAAGCCATGAACCTCCAGACCCAGCCTCACATGGAAAGGGGCACTGAGAGAGAAAGGCCCATGGCAGTGGAGTTAGGTCCTAGGACTTCAGAACCTCTTCCGTGCGACCCCTGTCGGCCCATGTAGCTATTTGCATTTTTCCCTTCACCTCCAGATGGGAAGCCTGGCAAAGCTGCCCAGCAGGATATTCCCGCTCCGATCCCCCTTACCCCCCCCATCAGATCACTGCCTGCTTCCTCCTCCTTGCCCCCACTCATCCTCTTCCTTACTCTCTGGGTGTGGGGGAGGGCAAGGTGGGCCTTTGAGACAGGCCAGAATTTGGGATGGTATGATCTGTCCTCATCCACCCCTAACCAATGCATCTATCTCTGCCACCAACAATCCATCTATCTCTCTCCCCACCAACACTTCTGTTCATTGGTCTCTGTCCCAGGCAGGGGATAAGGCTGGCCTCCAATGTCCCATTCCCATCTCACTCCAGCCCAAGATCTGGGAGGCTGGCTCCCAATAAGAATCTTCAAGGAGCAAGCTTAGGAGAATAGAGTAGGCTGAGTGGCTGCATGTATGCGGTAGGGAGTGCTTGGCAGGATATGTCTCCGTCTGAGGCTGTTGGGGTGTGTGTCCATGTCTTTGTGTCGGACCTGTCTCTCCAACTGTCTATTCCTGTCATAGGTGTGGGTGTCCGTGGTGGGAAAGGGACTGTGTGGCCTGTTTATAGTGGGAGAGACAGCTCAGCAGTGCAATGGACTGAGAGCCCTGGACTGGGAGTCAGAAGCCTGGGTCTGGTCCTAGCTCTAGTACTCTCCCTGTGATCCTCAACAAGCCACTTGCTTTCTCCACTCTTCAACTGTAAACTAAACAGCAGCTGAAATTATTTCTAAAGTCCTTTCCATGAAGGAATTTCTTCATAGGAATTTCTGTGGAGGGGTATACAGAGATCTCTATGTATTTTTGAGTACACTTAGGAGGTTCCCTGAGGTGTGTGTCTGTGTGGAAAAGGAAAGAGGCAATTCCTCTCAAGACTGTGTATGTCTGAGCACATGTGGATCTGTTTGGGAATATGTGTATGTATCTGTGAATGTGTATGTGTAGGGGGTATCTATTGCGTGTGTAGCTGTATGGGGCGTCTGGGGGTCAGAATGTGTGTACTGCTGCTTCTGCTGCTGTTGGTAGTTTGGGGGTGGGGGCAAGAAAGCTGAGGATGAAAATCAAAAGGGAAGAAGTGAACAGGTCCTTTCCATGGGGCTGGGAAATACAGACCTGCCCCCATGTGAAGACAAATGAAAGCACTGATAGCCTAAGACAGCTCACACTTATGCCCCACAAACCTCCTATCACAGGGCCAAGGTGTATACTTCCCCATTCCTCCATGCTGACACCCCACACACACTGGAGTCTCCACTCTCATGGATACCACTCCCATGCTGCAAGCCTGCAATGGACACACCCACAGTTCACTCTGTAGATGTCAGTCCTGAGAAGTGGGAGCTAGAAGTGGGGTAGTGAGAGGAGGGAGTGAGACTGCTGGCTTAGGAAGGGTAGCACCTCCCCCTGCACCACACTCAAGAGCTGCCAACTCCAAAGTGTTGAGGTACAGATCTTCACCCCCACCGCCTCCTCCCACCCCTACCTCCTTTAGTGCAGGGAAACTAGATGATGAAAAAATGCCACAGGGAGACAAGGACAGAGAAGGTAATTGCAAGGCCCACAAGGTCCATACTGGCCCCCATCTAAGCCTCTCTCTCCCACCCTGCTCAACATCCCCAGACCCTGTCATCTGGGCCCTAGATCCAAGCCCCATACTACTACCACCATCACTCTGGGTTCCTTGATTCACCCTTCTAGAACATGGGTACCTCCTCTTTTTTCAGGATCACTTAAATTGCTGCCTTTGTTGCTGACTTGCTGCGTGACTCTGGCCATTGTTCAATCTCTGTGGCCCTGAGGAACCAGGGAAAAGCTCCCTCCCCAACGGGACATGCTAGTTCCCTGGCAGGCAAGGGCTTCCAACTGAAGCAGTATATGTGTAGCAGAGGTAGGAAGCTGGCAGCCAACAGCTTCTGCATCTAGGCAGAGCGTATGGCTCCCTCCTTCCCTGTCTGGGTGGATGGAGTGGAAGAATCAAGGCCTTAGCTTGCCCCCTGCCACCCTTCCCCCTTGTAGATACTGCCTTAACACTCTCTCTACCCTCAGCTGTGGCTGCCACCCAGCCAGGTTTCTCCGTGCTCACTAATTTATTTCCAGAAAGGTGTGTGGATGACATGAGCCGTGTATAATATTTTTTTTTTTAACATTTCCATTGCAGTATTGACCATCATCCTTGGTTGTGTATCGTGTAACACAAATAATGATATTAAAATCATCAAACAAGTGAGCCTCCGCTCCCTACCTGGGGTGTGGGCAAGGGGCAGGTGGGCTGGGAAGGGGAGAGAACTGATCCTCTGGGTGCACATGTCACTCTGTCTCCACCATGAGTTCCCAGGGGTGCCACTGACCTGCTGCATGACACTGAGTGAGTCACAATCCCTCTGAACTTCTGTTTCTCTTCAACAAAGTGAGAAGCTTGGCCTAGAAAGTCTCCAGAGGCCCTCTGACCTCCTGGAAATTGGCCTCTTTTGAGAGGCTTGAAGCACGAAGGGGCCAGGAGTAGGGAGGGGACTGAATGTCCTCACCTCCCCAGGGATGAGCCAGGTGATATCATAATGGCCAGTGCCCATCCTGAAGGGGGAAGCAGGGTGGGGTAGGAGCAGGAAGGCTGTGGGGAAGGGAAGCTGAGGGGTCTTTCACGGGAGGGGGTCACAGCAGTGAGGGGCACCTGCCAGGCTGAAAGTGTGGGCCATCTAGGGGAGGGAGTGGTCACTGATGTCCAGCAGGAGCCTTTGGTAGGTAGAGCCCACCACCACAGCATCCCCAAGACCCACCATGTTCCTCTTCTCCCGTAAGACCAAGACCCCCATCAGCACCTACAGTGACTCCTACAGGGCTCCTACCTCCATCAAGAAGGTCTATAAGGACCCTCTGTGGGCCTGGGAGGCCAACAAGTTTGTGACTCCGGTAAGTAGAGGCTTGGGGGAGGAGCAGGCCAGAATGTGTCACCACTCTAACATTGCCAATGTGTGGTTGTCATTACGTGTTTGTAATTATTTGTAGCTTTGTGTATTTGTGTGTTTTATTCATTTGCCTAGGCACAGAATTTATAATGGTATATAAAATAGTACAAGGTCCTGCCCTCCTGGAATTACATCAGGGTATGAGGTGGGGAGAGACAGATAATAAACAAGAAATAAACAAGAGTTTTATAAATTGTCCAAAATGCTATAAAGGAAATAAACAGGGTAATGGAAATGGAAAAGGAGAGCCACTTAGGTCATGGAAGACCTCTTTCTTTCAAGGCAACATTGAGTTGAGACCATAAAGGAAAGAGAGAACTGGCCACATGAACAGCTGAAAGAATAGAAGAACTGAAAGTTTCAAACAGTGATTAGCAAGTGTGAAGTCCCTGAAGCTGCCTTTGGGATAGGCCAGAAAATGTCCTAGAGGCATGTCTTCATGCACGTATATCACAATCTCCTTGTGTCTGTGTGTCTGTGTTTGAAGATGGGTGGCCAAGTGGGTCTGTGAGCTTTCACAAAAGGGAAAGTAGATCTGTGAGTCTAATTGTAACTCTGCCTAAGAGAATTTATTTGAGTGAACCATCCAACAAAACTTTGCTGAGTATCTTCATGTATAGGTACCCAGAATGCAAAAAGGAAGGGCCAGACCCTGCTTTTGAGGAGCCTGTCGCAAACAAGTGAACAAAGTTCGCCCAGGGTAGAACATGCACCAGCAGAGGCATGTGCTGATAGGAAAGCCAGAAGGGGGAGAACATTCCCAGGACTTGAACAGCAAGGCTACGAAGTGATCTAGGAGGAGGCGGCTTCCAGCAGAAGAGAGTCCTGAGAAAAGACAGTCTGGGGGCAGGGACCCATCAGGAACTGAAATTGCTAGAGCAGAAGGAGAGGTTAGCCCTGTGGTGAGAGAGTAGCCTGCGGACCAAGAAGAGCCTCTCAAACTATGTTGAAGAGCATGGACATAAGGCTCCAGGTTTTTAAACCTGGGAGTGTCATGGTTGAATTATGAATTAGACCACTGTGAATTAGAGGGAGTGGGGCTGAGGGTAGAAAGTCCAGTGAGGAGTGAAAGATGAGGAAGGAGGATGTGGGTAAGAGATAAGAAAGACTATTGCAGTGAAAAAAGGAATTTGTTGAATGGAACAGAATTTTTTAAATAATATATTTTGTCTAACTACAAAATAAATATATCTTCAATGCAGAAAATGGGGATAACTCAGAGAAGCATAAAGAAAAAAGGTCCATAATTCCATTACCCAAAATAACCATGTTAACATGTTATTATATGCCCTTTTAGGAAGCAAATATTTTTTTTTTACAAAAATGGTGTCATGTTGTACTAATATTTTGAATCTTGTGTTTTTCACATAGCCATATATCAGGTACATTTTCCTGTGTCAAAAATATTCTACAGTATAGTTTAATAACTGTATAGTATTCTATGTTATAAGTGTACCATAAGAAGAAAAATTTGCATGAGATTTGGAGGGCGCAAATGAAGAAGCAGCCATTTTTATCCTCTGAAGGTTAATGGAGAGTACCAGACACTATGGCGGCTGTGCACAATGTTGCTAATTTAGTGAATGTATATCTCCTGTGGTAGAAAATATCCTCAATGTAAGAGATATAAGAATACAAATCACCATATTATGATTCATCAGAAACAACAAACAACAGACTTAAACCACCAAGGACTTTGGGTAATGGAATTTATACAATTTAGGGTATTTATACAATTCTGCTAGTATAATCATCTTATACACATGCATTTGTACTCATCTACAAGTATTCCCTTAGAATGAATTCCTGGACACAAAATCATTGGGAGAAAAGATTTTAAAAGCTTTTGATATACACCTCAAATTGCTGTAATAACGGTTATAATAATTTACACTCCCACAAGCAAAATATGAGAGTGCCTGCCTGCTTTTCCACTCTCAATAGGAAGAAATTTTAAGAAGTAGATCAAAAGATCTTGATTACCATCTGGTTATGAAGAGGGGAGAGATTAGGATGACTCCTGAGTTTTTGGCTGTGGCAACTAGAGGAATGGGAGTGTTATCACCTGAGATTTGGAATAGCAGATTAGAGATCTGGAGTTCATTTTTGGACAAAAATATTTGAGGACACCCAGCAAAAGATGTCTGAAGAGTAGTTGGATATACTTATCTGAAGCAAAGGAAAGAGGTCTGGGCTACAGATACAGATTTTGAAGTCATCATATAAATGGTAGCTGAAATCATAGGAGTGGATGAGATTTAGAAGATATACAAAGTGAATGTATATCTCCTGTGGTAGAAAATATCCTCAATGTAAGAGATATAAGAATACAAACCACCATATTATGATTCATCAGAAACAACAACCAACAGACTTAAACCACCAAGGACTTTGGGAAATGGAATTAATCATTAAAGAATACAAAATAATTATTAAATTTTTAAAATGTGAAATCATGAAAATAAGAAAGCAACAAGAGTGGGCCGGCCCGGTGGCGCACTGGATAGTGCGCCGCTTGGGAAGCGCGGCGGCGCTCCCGTCCGAGGGTTCGGATCCCACATACGGACCGGCTCCCGCTCACTGGCTGAGCGAGGCGCGGGAGCAACACCGAGGCTTGCAATCCTGTTGCCGGTCCCCGGTCCGGTACGGGGGCAACACTGAGGGTTGCGATCCGTTGCCGGACACGGATAAAAGACAAAAAAAAAAAAAAAAGAAAGCAACAAGAGATTATTAAAAATAAGCAGACTTATGTTAAAAGGATCTGAGTAGAAGTTTTAGAAATGAAAAACATATTGGTTGAAACCAAAAACTTAGGCCGGCCCGGTGGCGCACTGCTACAGTGTGCCGCTTGGGAGCGTGGCGGTGCTCCCGCCAAGGGTTCGGATCCCACATACAGACCAGCCGCTCACTGGCTGAGCGAAGTGCGGGCGCAACGCCAAGGGTTGCGATCCCGTTGCCGGTCCCGGTCCGGTACGGGCGCGACACTGAGGGTTGCGATCCGTTGCCGGTCACGAAAAAAAAAAAAAAAAAAACAAAAACTTAGAGGATGGTCTAAAGAGCAGATTAGACATAGCTGAAGAGTTCATGAAATGAATGAAATTTCCCAGAATGTAGCACAGAGAGACAAAGAAATGGAAAATATGAAAGGAATATTAAGCAATATGAAAGTCAGAATGAGAAGATCTTACGCACATCTAACTGGAGTCTCAGAAGGAAAGAGCAGAAAGGAGAATAGACATAATCTGAAGAGGAAAAAAGCTCAGAAGTTTCCAGAACTAATGAAAGAAATGAATCCACAGATACCAAAAAAAAAAAAAAAAGAATTATTTACACAGATAGTTACCTCACAATGAAACTGCAGAACACCAGCTTAACAGATAACCCTAAAAACAGGCAAAAAGAAAATATTTTGTGTCATCTTTTCAAGAAAGAAGGAAAGATAAAGACATTCACAGGCAAACAAAAACTAATGTTTGCTACTATCAGATCCATAATAAAGGAACTTCTAAAGAATATACTTTGGAGAGATGGAAAATGATCACAAAAGGAAAGTCTGAGATAAAATGAATGGTAAGAAACTGTTAAACATGAAGTAAATTTAAGCAAACATTATCTATAGAAAATAATTATAATGGTTTTGAATTTGTAATATTTAAAGAGAGAACTAAAATATTAGAAAACAATACTATGTAAGAGTTAAGGTATTCCAAGATCCTTTCATTGTTCCAAAGAGGGTATAAGATATTATAGTTTTGTACTGCTGACTAGTTGGAACCACACTTCCCAGAATTCTCTTCCCTAAGTGGTTTCCAATTGGCCTTGAGAAAAATTTGCATGAGATTTGGAGGGCGCAAATGAAGAAGCAGCCATTTTTATCCTCTGAAGGTTAATGGAGGGTACCAGACACTATGGCGGCTGTGCACAATGTTGCTAATTTAGTAGTTCACCTTCTTGGCATAGGGCAACATCTGGCCACAACTCCAGCTTCTGCTGGATCTCCTCCTTCACCATCTCTGAGTCTTGGGCAGGTGTGTGTGGCTCTATGGCAAATAGTATCAGCTTCTCCTGGAGGCCATCCATATCATGAAGATTGGAGGCAATGAGAAAGATGCAGGTTCTAGTTTGTCCTTAAGTGTTCTGGTTTGTCCTTGCTCTTCCCCACTTCACATCCAACTCTCCTTTCTGACTGCCTGCCAGTGACTTCAGGCTCAATAATAGATGCGAATCAATAGCCTCGTGAAGTTCTTAACCACTTACCACAACTGTATACAGTCTAATTCTAAAAATAAATCCCTTATGCTGTTTCACTCCCAGTAGTTCTGCTCTTATCCAAACCTGACTGATATAGACACAATAACAAAAAGTTGAGTAAATTAATAAATAACTTCATGGGCCGGCCTGTAGCTCACTTGGGAGAATGCGGTGCTGATAACACCAAGGCCCCGGGTTCGGATCCCATATAGGGATGGCCAGTTCGCTCGCTGGCTGAGCGTGGTGCTGACAACACCAAGTCAGGGGTTAAGATCCCCTTACCGGTCATCTTTAAATAAATAAATAACTTCATAATAAATACATACATACACATTTTTTAGATGGATCACTACATAAATGATAAAGTTTCAACTCAGGAAGATATTACAATTCTAAACTTGTATTGACCTAATAGAACTACTAGAAGGAGAAATTGACAAAATCCACCATCTAAGATTTTAACACACCACAATTACTGATACGTCAAACAGACTAAAGAAAAAGGAAAGACATAAAACACTTGAAAACATTATTAATACACTTGATTCATTGAACATAAATGCAGAGGATCTTCAAAAGTTCAGGGAAAGAGTCACATTATCTTTTAATTTCATTTTTCTTTGAACTTTTTGAAGATCCCTCATAGACCCCTGGATCCAAAAATTACAGATTTAAGCAAAGAAGGAACACTATAAATATTGACCAAGTACTAGGTCATAAAACAAAACTTAACAGAATTTGAAGACTGACATCATACAAAACAACTGTCTCTAAACTCAATACAATTAAGTTACATATCACCAAGAAAGAGATAAGCAAAATCCTTTTATGTTTTGAAACAAAATACACCAAAAACACCATTCTAAATAATGGGTCAAATAAGAAATCAAAACAGAAATGAAAAAATACACAGAACTGAAAAGACCGCATATCAAAACGTGGGGTGCAACAAAAGTTGAGAAAAGCCTACAAACCTAAATGCTTGTCTAAGAAAAAAGGTGAAATATTAATGACTGAGCATCAAACTTAGGAGGGGAAAAAAACAGAATAAATGAAAAGTAGAAGAAAGGAGATCATAAAAATAAGAGCAAAACTTAACAATTAGGAAGCAAAGATTCAGCAAGTTCAACAGTCAAAAGTTGGTTCTGGGCCGGCCCGGTGGCGCACTGCTATAGTGCGCCACTTGGGAAGTGCGGTGGCGCTCCCGCCGAGGGTTCGGATCCCACATACAGACCGGCCACTCACTGGCTGAGCGAGGGGCGGGAGCAACACCGAGGGTTGCAATCCCGTGGCCAGTCCCGGTCCGGCGCGACACTGAGGGTTGCGATCCATTGCCGGTCACGAAAAAAGACAAAAAAAAAAAAAAAGTTGGTTTTTTTTTTTTTTTTTTAATAAAGATGACCGGTAAGGGGATCTCAGCCCTTGGCTTGGTGTTGTCAGCACCACGCTCAGCCAGTGAGCCAACTGACCATCCCTATATAGGACCCGAACCCGTGGCCTTGGTGTTATCAGCACTGCACTCTCCTGAGTGAGCCACGGGCCGGCCCCAAAAGTTGGTTCTTTGATAAGACTCATAAAATAGACAAATTTCTAGAAACACTAATCAAGAAAGAAAGGCAAAGCACAGCTCTTCCTCTGCCGGGTGATCTATGAAAATGGTTCACTGTTTGACCCAGACAATGCCACAAAACCATGCAACTCAAGAGGTTCAAATCTTCATGTTTACTTTAAGAACACCTGTGAACCTGCCCAGGCCATCGAGCGTATGCATATCCGAAAGCCACCAAATATCTGAAAGGTGTCACTTTTCTTCCTAGAATAGGAAGTAAAGTCCTGCATTTAGTTGTTCTGGTTGGTTGCCTCATCAGGTGATAATAATCAGGGCTGGGATTAGTGTTGCTTCGAATAGGATGTAGAATATGATCAGTTCTGTGGCGGTGAATGTTATGATTAGGGAAATTTGTAGTGAGGTCAGCGTGAGGATATATAGTTTTTCGTGTGAATGTTTCTTTGGAGAGATGGTGTTGGCTTGCCTCGATTATTAGGGGGAGGAGTCAGGTTGTTAGTATTAGAAGGGGGGTTGAGAGGGGGTCTGAGAAGAAGCTTGATGATGTGGTCGTGCTGTTTCCGTTATTGTAATTCAGGAAGAGAAGGGTGATGAGGCTAATCAACAGGCTGTGGGTTGTTGAGTTGATTCAGATTATGCTGTTGTTGCAGTATCATGTAGTGGGGGTGAGTATAATCGTGGGGATAATGAGTTTTAGCGTTGTAGGAGGTTGAGGTTTTGTACATAGTCTAGGCCGTAAGTGTCAGAGATTATTATTAGAAGTGCCAGACCTATGGCGGCCTCACAGGCTGCGAAGACCAGAAGGATGATGGGGAGGGTGTGGGACAGGGTGAAGTGTAGGTTTATGGATAGGAGGGTGCTTAGGATGAATAGGGACAGTATTATGCCTTCTAGGCATAGGAGGGAAGATATGAGGTGGGATCGATATATTAGTAGTCCTATGAGGGATGTGGTGTATGCTAGGATAATGTTGATGTAAACTGAGGGCATTTTAGTAGTTATGAAATATCGCAATTTAATGGATCGAAACCAGTCATTTTAATTAAACTACCTACTATATTCAGCTCATTCTAGTCTTTTTTGGGTTCATTCATAAGCTAGGCCCAGTGCTAGGACGAGGATTAGGACGAGTGCCATGGTAAGAATTAGTGTGAGGTGGTTTGTTTGGGTGGCTCATGGGAGAGGTAGTAGGAGGGCAATTTCTAGGTCAAATAATAGGAATGTGATGGCTACCAGGAAAAAATTTATGGAGAATTGGTAGGCGGGTGGATCCTATTGGGTCAAATCCACACTCATATAGGCTCAATTTTTCTGCACAGATGTTCAGTTGCGGGAGTCAAGAGGCGATGGTAACAAGTAAGAGTGCTGGTGCTGTGTTGGTTAAGAGAGTTAATATTAGTTTGATTATTCTTTTCTGGGTTGTGACCAGATCTAATTGATTGGAAGTCAATTGTATTAGCTGATACTGAAAGATTTGATCCTTATCAATAGATGGACATGTATAGGAATAGTCAGACTACATCTACAAAGTGTCAATATCAGGCTGCGGCTTCAAAGCCAAAGTGGTGCTTGGATGTGCAGTGGAATTTTAGTTGGTGTAGAAGGCAGATAGTGAGAAAAGTGGAACTGAAAATTACGTGCAGGCCATGGAAGCCTGTTGCTATGGAATGTTGATCCGTATATGCCATCAGAAATGGGGAAGGATATCTCAAAGTCTTCTGAGGCTTGGAGAAGTGTGAAGTAAATTCCTAAAGAAATTGTGATGAAGAGGGCTTGGAGCATATGTTTGTGGTTTCCTTCCATGAGGCTGTGGTGGGCTCAGGTAATAGATACTCCAGAGGCCAATAGGACTGATGAGTAGTGGGACTTCTATAGGGTTGAGGGGGTTGATGCCTGCTGGTGGTCAGCATCCTCCTAGGTCGGGAGTTGGGGCTAGGCTTGAGTAGTAAAAGGCTCAGAAGAATCCATCAAAGAAGATTTCAGATACGATAAATAGGACTATTCCGTATTGCAGGCCCAGTTGGATGGTGGCCTCGCACCATGCCTCATCATCACTGATATATGGTTAGTAGGTTGGTTAGCAGGCCTAGGGTTAGTAGGGCACTGGAGTTAAAGTGGAATCATATTGTTAGGCCAGATGTTATGAGTAGGGTGGACAGGGCTCCTGTGAGTGGTCAAGCACTGGGGTTTACTATGTGGTAAGCGTGGGTTTGGTGAGTCATTAGGTGTTGTCGTGTAGGTAGAGGCTTACTAGGAGGGTGAATATGTAGGCTTGAAGCAGGGCTACGGCAAGCTCAAGGGTGGTGAGTAGGATGAGGATGATGAAGGTGGTTGAGGCTGTTAGGGGGCTTGGCAAGGAAAACTTCAGACACTCGGAAGGTTGGAGAGCCAGGAAGTTTATTATGCTAG
>NW_007726254.1:271491-278669 GCF_000696425.1 Galeopterus variegatus
CTTGCTTAGGACTTTGAAGGCTCTTGGTCTGTTTAACCTAAATTTCTAGTTGAGGATGGAGGAGATTGGAGCAAGAGGGAGGAGGAGTGTTGATAGTATTACCGATGTTGGGAGGAGGAGTGTTTGTTTTGTGTTTTTGAATTGTCATTTTGTTTTTGTGCTGTTAGTCACTGGGAATATGGTGAGTGCTGTGGAATCGATCAATCGTACGTGGAAGTGTAAGTTGAGTAGTGCTGCGATGGCTGTGAATGGGGTAGGGCGATGTTGTTGTTGTTATCATTTCTTGGATGATAATTCACTTAGGTAGGAATCCTGTTGGTGGAGGGAGTCCTCCTAGTGACAGTAGGACTGGGAGGATTGTGGGGGTGATTAGTAGTGTTTTGTTTCATAGGAGTGCTAGAGAGGAGATTGTGTGATTGGTGTTGAGGTTCGGTATGGTGAGCATGGCGAGTGTAAGTATGATGTAAATTAGTAGGTTGAGGGTTATGATCGGGGGGTTGTAGATGAGGGTGGCCATTACCCAGCCTACGTGTGCGGTTGATGAGTAGGCTATAATTTTTTGTAGTTGTGTTTGGTTGAGTCCTCCTCATCCTCCTGCTAGGATGGACAGGATGGCGGTGGTTAGGGTGATGTGGGGGTTAAGTAGTGGTGACATTTGGAATATAATTGAGATGGGGGCTAGTTTCTGTCATGTTAGTAGGATTATACCTGATGTTAAAGGGACTCCTTGTGCTACTTCTGGAACTCAGAAGTGAAAGGGGGATAAGCCTAGTTTTATGATTAGTGCTAATGTTAGTAGTGTGGTTGCTAGGGGGTTGTTTGTGTTTGTGATTGTTCATTGTCCTGAGTTTGTTGCACAGATTATGAGGGCTATTATTAAGAGTATGCATGCTGTTGTTTGCGTGAGGAAATATTTGGTGGCTGCTTCTGTTGACTGTGGGTTTGTTTTTTTTTAAATCAGGATGGGAATAAAGGCAAGCGTGTTTACTTCTAGGCTGGTTCAGATTATTAACCAGTGGGAGCTTAGTGTTGTAAGTATGGTGCCTGTGAGTAGGGTCATGAGGATAATAAGAAGGGTTATGGGGTTAATTCGTATGGGAAGGATGTGAACCAACATTTTCAGGGTATGGGACCGATAGCTTGTTTAGCTGACCTTACTGTAGGATATAGTATAATAGGTAGCACAGAGAGTTTTCAGTTCTTAGGAGTGGGTTCAATTCCCATGGCTCTAGAAATAAGAGGGCTTGGACCTCTATCAAAGTAACTCTTTTGTCAGACATATTTCTTAGGTTTGGAGGGTGATGCTTGATAGTAGGATGGGTATTGAGATGTGTCATATGCATAAGGCCAATGTTAGTGGGAGGATGTTTTTTCATAGGTGATGCATTAGTTGGTCATATCGGAATCGTGGGTAGAAGGCTCGGATTCATAGGAATAGGGCTGTCAGGAGGAGGGTTTTGGCGGTAAAGTTTAGTGTGAAAGTTTCTGGTGTAGAGATGTCGTAAAGTGTTCCTAGGAAGATGATGGTGGTAAGGGCATTTATTATGATGATGTTGGTATATTCAGCTATAAAAAAAATAGGGTGAAGGAGCCTGCGGCATATTTGACATTGAATCCCGATACAAGTTCTGATTCGCCTTCTGTCAGGTTGAACAGGGCTTGGTTAGTTTCTGGTCATGTTGAAATGAATCATATTATGGCTAGTGGTCATGATGGGATGATTAGTCATATGAATTCTTGGGTGATGATGAAGGTTGATAGGGTGTAGGATCCGTTTATAAGTAGGACTGCCATGAGAATGATGACCAAGGTGACCTCGTATGAAATTGTTTGGGCTACTGCTCATAGGGCTCCAATTAGGGCATATTTTGAGTTTGAGGCTCATCCTGATCAGAGGATTGAGTAGATGGCTAGGCTTGAGGTGGTCAGGATGAATAGTATTCCTATATTTAGGTTGGCTAGGGCGTGGGGTATTGGTAGTGGCACGCATATGGTGAGTGCTAGGGTGAGGGTCAGTGCAGGTGCAGTAATGAATAGGAAGGTAGCTGATGTTAGTGGTCGGAGTGGTTCTTTGATGAATAGTTTTACTGCATCGGCGAAGGGTTGAAGAAGGCCAACAGTGTTGGGTCCTTTGCGAAGTTGTATGCAGCCGAGTGTTTTTCGTTCTACGAGAGTGAGAAATGCTATTGCGAGTATGATGGGAATAATGAGTAGAAGTATATTAATGGAGTACATGTTGTTAGGAAGAGGAGTTGAACCTCTGGTTGTAAAGTTTTAAGTTTTATGCAATTGCCGGGCTCTGCCATCCTAACGAGCCCTGCTCTTGGGTGGGGCGTGTGGGGATGGGTTGAATTGAGATTATCTCATTCATTGGGGTCCAAGGTGCTTTTTGAAGTGGGCCTTATTTCTCTCATCCTTTCGTACTGGGAGAAATGCAGTAATAGATAGAAACCAACCTGGATTGCTCCAGTCTGAACTCAGATCACTTAGGACTTTAATCATTGAACAAACAAACCTTTAATAGTGGCTGCACCATTGGGATGTCCTGATCCAACATCGAGGTCGTAAACTCTATTGTCGATAGCGACTCTAAAATAGAATCGCGCTGTTATCCCTAGGGTAACTTGTTCGTTGATCAAGTTGTTTTGGGTCAATTGGTTATTGTGTTGCTTTGACTGGTTGGTCTAGGCCATAGTCATTTGGTTTTCTTTTACTCCAAGGTCACCCCAACCAAAATTTTTGCCTCAGAGGGCTTTGTTTCTAATGCCTGGGTTAGGCTTATGTTATTTTGCTTGAGCTAGTTAATTAAAGCTCCATAGGGTCGTCTCATCTTATTTTTGTATCCCTGCCTCTTCATGGGGAGGTCAATTTCACTGATTGGAAGCAGGAGACAGTAAAACCCTCATGTGGCCTTTCATACAAGTCCCTAATTAAGGAACAAATGATTATGCTACCTTTGCATGCTCAGGATACCGTGGCCGTTGAACTGTGTCACTGGGCAGGCAGTGCCTCTAATACTTGTAATGCTAGAGGTGATGTTTTTGGGAAACAGGCATGGTTTATAGTTGCCGAGTTCCTTTTGGTTCTTTTAATCTTTCCTTTGTGCACACCTGTGCTGGGTTAACAATTGAAGATAAGATATAAGTGGATTTTGGTTGGACAGTTTTTATTGTACTGTTAACTATCAGTGGGCCTCCGGTCTGATGTAGGCTTATGCAGGGAGAACGGAGTTCTTGTTACTCATATTAACAGTATTTCTTCTATATAAGTATAGATTGGTCCAGTTGGGTGCTAGGAGTTTGGTGCAGGTGTAGGAATTAAATCTCTGTGGTTGTTGAGCTTGAACGCTTTCTTAATTGGTGGCTGCTTTTAGGCCAACAATGATGGTTGGCAGTTTACTCTCTACGGGGGGTCGAGTCCCGTGTCTAAAGGGATGTACCTCTTTAGACTAACATTTAAATTTACATTTGGAGTAGTGAGTTCTTTGGGTAAATTTAAAGTTGAACTGAAATTCTGCACTGGACAACCAGGCTCGGTTGGCTTTTCACCTCTACTTATAGGTCTTCTCACTATTTTGCTACGTAGATGAGTTTGTCCTTGTGACTGCCGGTGAATAGCTCGTCTGGTTTGGGGGTTTTTGGCTAAAGTTCTCTTTGTCAAGATTATTCTAGTTAACCCATTATGGAAAAGGCACAAGGGGGAAGCTTTGCTATTTGATACTGGAGCTTGTTCTTTCATCTTTCCCTTACGGTACTGTCTCTCTAGCACCTGTGGATAATTTCTATCTCCTATACTTTTAAAAGTGTTTAAATGGTTTGGTTTAGAGTTGAGTTCTTTTTTCATGTTTGGGTTGTCTGGGCTAGGGCTGGTTCAAAGTGGTCAGTTGGTGTGAAATCTTCTGTGTGTAGGCCAGATGCTTTGGGTTAAGCTACACTTTGGTGTGTCCAAGTACACTTTCTAGTACACTTACCTTGTTACAACTTGTCTCCTCTAGTTCTGTTGGTAGCACCTTTGGTAAAGATTTCGTCTGCAGAGGCATTTGAGGAGGGTGACAGGCGGTGTGTGTGTGCTTCGTGGCCTTTTTCAGTCAAGCTCTCTATTCTTGGTTTACTGCTAAATCCTCCTTTGGTCTCCAGTTTTCATGGGGGCTATCGTGGGTGGGTTGTTCTGGGTTAGAAAATGTAGTCCATTTCGCCCATCTCATGGGCTGCACCTTGACCTAACATTTTTATGTGGATTCTTGTGCTTGCTTTTTGTGCCTTGGAAGGGTTTGCTGAAGATGGCGGTATACAGGCTGAGTTGGCAAGAGATGGTGAGGTATATCAGGGTTTATCGATTATAGAACAGACTCCTCTAGAGGGATGTGAAGCACCACCAAGTCCTTTGAATTTGGAGCTGTTGCCGGTAGTACTCTGGCAAGCGGCTTTTTTTGGCTAGCCGCTTGGGTTTATGGCTGAGCATAGTGGGGTGTCTAATCCCAGTTTGGGTCCCAGCTGTCATGTGTTCAGGCCATTGTAAAGTTACTTTTGTGGTTTATTTTGTCCTTGGCTATTGCTTTTTACAGTTTGGATGTGGTTTAACTTTATTTGTTGTTTGTACCCTTCTGTCGTTAACACTGGTGGAGTTGGCCAAACAGTAGGGCTGGACACAGGGTCGGTGGCCCAAAAAGAGTGCTGAATTTTTGCTGCACATGCTTAAAAATGCAGAGAGCAATGCTGAACTTAAGGGTTTGGATGTAGATTCTCTCATCATTGAGCAGATCCAGGTGAACAAAGCACCCAAGATTCACCACACGGCACTTACACAGCTCATGGCCAGATTAACCTATACATGAGCTCCCCCTGCCACATTGAGATGATCCTTACTGAAAAGGAACAAATTGTTCTTATTGGGTTGTCTGGGCTAGGGCTGGTTCAAAGTGGTCAGTTGGTGTGAAATCTTCTGTGTGTAGGCCAGATGCTTTGGGTTAAGCTACACTTTGGTGTGTCCAAGTACACTTTCTAGTACACTTACCTTGTTACAACTTGTCTCCTCTAGTTCTGTTGGTAGCACCTTTGGTAAAGATTTCGTCTGCAGAGGCATTTGAGGAGGGTGACAGGCGGTGTGTGTGTGCTTCGTGGCCTTTTTCAGTCAAGCTCTCTATTCTTGGTTTACTGCTAAATCCTCCTTTGGTCTCCAGTTTTCATGGGGGCTATCGTGGGTGGGTTGTTCTGGGTTAGAAAATGTAGTCCATTTCGCCCATCTCATGGGCTGCACCTTGACCTAACATTTTTATGTGGATTCTTGTGCTTGCTTTTTGTGCCTTGGAAGGGTTTGCTGAAGATGGCGGTATACAGGCTGAGTTGGCAAGAGATGGTGAGGTATATCAGGGTTTATCGATTATAGAACAGACTCCTCTAGAGGGATGTGAAGCACCACCAAGTCCTTTGAATTTGGAGCTGTTGCCGGTAGTACTCTGGCAAGCGGCTTTTTTTGGCTAGCCGCTTGGGTTTATGGCTGAGCATAGTGGGGTGTCTAATCCCAGTTTGGGTCCCAGCTGTCATGTGTTCAGGCCATTGTAAAGTTACTTTTGTGGTTTATTTTGTCCTTGGCTATTGCTTTTTACAGTTTGGATGTGGTTTAACTTTATTTGTTGTTTGTACCCTTCTGTCGTTAACACTGGTGGAGTTGGCCAAACAGTAGGGCTGGACACAGGGTCGGTGGCCCAAAAAGAGTGCTGAATTTTTGCTGCACATGCTTAAAAATGCAGAGAGCAATGCTGAACTTAAGGGTTTGGATGTAGATTCTCTCATCATTGAGCAGATCCAGGTGAACAAAGCACCCAAGATTCACCACACGGCACTTACACAGCTCATGGCCAGATTAACCTATACATGAGCTCCCCCTGCCACATTGAGATGATCCTTACTGAAAAGGAACAAATTGTTCTTAAACCAGAAGAGGAGGTTGCACAGAAGAAAAAGGTATTCAAGAAGAAACTGAAGGCAAAAAAAAGCTAATGGCATGAGAATAAATTTAGCATAAAATAAATGCAAATAAAAGCTTGGGAAAAAAAAAAGACAAAGCACAGACAAATAAAAGAGTCTAACCACGGATCTAGAAGAAAATAAAAAGATAATATGAGAATGTTCTGAACAACTTTATGCTCATAAAATTAAAAACAAATGGAGAAATACTAGAAAAATAAAACTTGCCAAACCAGTTCAAGAAGAATTAGAAAAATCTGAATGCTCCCATAACAATTAAAGAAATTAAATCAGTAATTTAAAAACTTTCTAAAAAGGAAACATCCAGCATGGATAATTAAGCAGTTATTTCCTTCAATGTTCAAGGAATAGTTTATTTCAATCTCATACAGACTCTTTCAGAGAAGAGCTGAAAAGAGTATGCTTCCCAACTCATTGTATGAAGTCAGTGTAACTTTGATACAAAACTAATCAACAGCAGTATATGAAAAGAAAATTATATGGCCTGATTCACTCATAAATACAGATAGTCTAAATAAAATACTAGTACACTGTATCCGGCAGTGTACAAAAAATAATTGGTGGTTAAGTTGTATTTATTCCATAAATGCGAAAATGGCTTAACATTTGAAAAATAAGTGTCATTCATCACATTAACAGATTCAAGGAGAAAACCACAAGATCATTTCAAAATATGCAAAAATAAAATGGGCATGAGAGATCTTTTTGGAATGATAGAAATACTCTGAAATTGTACTGTGGTGATTGTTGAATAACTATAAATTTACTAAGAATTATTGAATTGTACACTTAGAGTGAATTTTATGGCGTGTAAATTATACTTCAATAAAACTAACTAAAAAAAGATGCAGAAATGGCAGTTGCTAAAATCCAATACCCATTCATGATTTTAAAAAGAAAAACATAAATAGAAACTATTTCTACTTATGTAGCAAACATAAATAGAAATTTTATTAACCTGGTAAAGCATATATACCAAAAGCATACAGTCAACATCATTCTGATTAGTTAAATGTCAGAAGCATTCTTTTTAAAATTGTGATCAAGACAAGGATGGCCACTATCACTACCTTCTACTCCAACATTGTACCAGAGGAGGTTTTAGCCAGGACACCAAGAAAAGGAAAAGTAAAAAGACACAAGGATAGGAAAGGCAGAAATAAAACTTATTATTTATAGATGATACAATTG